>NC_057802.1:272490469-272691962 GCF_018294505.1 Triticum aestivum | reverse complement strand
ATGTCACGAGTAGCGTGATCTTCCCCTTAGGACGACTCTTGCCGGGGTTGATCCCTTGAAACGTGCTAGTAACCTTGAGCTCTTCTTCTGCTATCTGAAGCTTGCAGATAACTTTTGGAGAAATCAGATTCAACCCGGCCCCACCGTCAACCAACATCTTTGTGACTTTGTGGTTGCGGATTGTTGGTGAGACCAACAACGGAAAGCACCCTATTGCGGTGGTGCGGTCAGGGTTATCCTCTTCATAAAAAATGATGGGCGCGCAGGACCACTTGAGAGGCTTCCGGGAATCTGCCGCTGGCTCCACGGCATTGACTTCACGCGCCCACTGTTTAAGTTGGCGGTGAGAGGAGTGCAGAGATGCACCCCCGTCAATGCATAGGGCGTCAGTGGCTTTCTGGAACTCCCGCTCGCTGGTTTCCTCTCCTCCATCATTCTCATCATTGCAATCCTCCTTCTCACGGCCTCTGTCGGGTTTTCCTTTATTCTGAGGAGCCTTATCGGGGCGTCTTGCTCCACCGCCTCGGCTCTTCCCGCCAGCGCCTCCTTGAACTTTCTCCTTGTCACGCTTCTCATATTCAGCCCTCTGCTTCTTGACGAGCTGCTCAACCTGATGACACTCCTGGAGATCGTGGCCCTTGGTCTAATGGATCTTGCAGTATGGCCCATAACCTTTCCCAGCCTTCTTGGCAGCCGTGGCTTCCCAGCAATCAGTGCACGCGGCAACTTCCTTGCCGAGAACCTCGGTCTTGGCCGTCTTGCCGATACTAGGTGCGCTCGACCCCTCAACTGTCATCACTACCTTATACTTGCGCCTTTTGTTGTGCTTCTTGTTCTTCTTCTTCTTCTGATTGGTGGCCTTGTCGTCATCCTCTGAGTCGATGTCGACGCCATCGTCTTCACCGGGGAGCCGCCTCCCCTCCTCCATCCGAGCACACTTATCCACCTATGTGTATAGCTCCTTCACAGTCTTGGGAAACCGAACGTTCATCTTGGAATGTATCCGATGATTGCCCATGTTGGACTGGAACGCAGCTATCACAACTGTTGGGTGGATGTCTGGAATGTTCCTGTGTACTCGGCCGAAGCTCTGGATGTACTTCCGCATAGTCTCTCCTTCCTTCTGCGGGAGGAGCTGCAAGTCGCTGGGCCGCCCTGGTTCTTGATGGCCACCCGTGAAGGCGCCAACAAACTCATGGCACAGGTCAGCCCAGTCGAAATGGAGTTCTCCGGCAGGTACATCAGCCAAGACCTCACATTTGGCTTGAGTGCCAAAGGGAAGTAGTTGGCGAACACCTTCTCGTCTCTCCCCCCGGCAGCTTGAACAGCGATGGTGTAGATGCTCAAGAACTCTGCCGGGTTTAGTCTTCCATCATATTTCTCTGGTATTTCTGGTTTGAACGTGCGAGTAGATGGCCAACGGACTTTCCACAACTCATGAGTGAAGGCGGGGCACCCAACCTCGAAAGGTAGGTACCCACCTTCACCGAGCGTGGGCTCGTCAATGTCGGGGCTATTGCGCCTATCGGACTGGCGATGGATGTCGCGGCCTCGCTCGATGGTGACGCGCATGCCTTCCCTTTGCCCGTCTTCCAGGACTCGCCATTGGCCTTGACGTGCTCGAGGGTCGGACGAAGCCATCAAGACGTCATCGGGCGGCCATCAAGTGCTTCACTTATATATTTTTAGAGAACGGTGGTGGTTTTATTTTGTAGAAATTGATGAATTCGCATGCTTCACTTATATTATTTTGAGAGTCTTAAAAATAGTATAGAAATTTGCTTAGGTTATGAATTGGGTCCCAATATGAGGGGCATCCAAGAGGGGTATAATAAAAACTTTCATAAAGAGCACTGAATATATGAGAAGTTTGATTCCTTGCATTTGTTTTGAGATATAAAGATGGTGATATTAGAGTCATGCTAGAGAGTAATTGTGGATTAGTATAAATACTTGTGTTAAGTTTGTGATTCCTGAAGCATGCATGTATGGTCTATCGTTATGCAATGAAGTTAGAGCATGATTTATTTTTGATTGTCTTCCTTATGAGTGGCGATCGGGGAGAAGCGATGGCCTTTTCCTACAAATCTATCGCCCTAGGAGCATGCGTATTAGTACTTTGCTTCGATAACCAATAAATTTTTGCAATAAGTATGTGAGTTCTTTATGACTAATGTTGAGTCAATGGATTATGCGCACTCTCACCCTTCCACCATTCCTAGCCTCTCTAGTACCGCGCAACTTTCGCCGATGCATTAAACCCGCCATATACCCTTCCTCAAAACAGCCACCATACCTACTTATTATGGCATTTCCATAGCCATTCCGAGATATATTTACATGAAACTTCCACCGTTCTGTTTATTATGACGCATACCATCATTGTCATATTGCTTTGCGTGATCATATAGTTGAAATAGTATTTGTGGCTTGCCCACCGTTCATATTTTTTCTACATGTCACGCTAGATCATTGCACATCCCGGTACACCGCCGGAGGCATTCATATAGAGTCATATCTTCGTTCTAGTATCGAGTTGTAAGTAAATAAAAGTGTGATGATCATCATTATTAGAGCATTGTCCCATGTGAGGAAAGGATGATGGAGGCTATGATTCCACCACAAGTCGGGATGAGACTCCTAACTTCAAATTAAAAAAGAGGCCAAAGAGCCCAATAAAAATGAGAGGCCAAAGAGCAAAAAAGAAAAAAATGAGAGAAAAAAAGAGAAGGGACAATGTTACTATCCTTTTCCACACTTGTGCTTCAAAAATAGCACCATGTTCTTCATGATAGAGAGACTCCTAGTTTATCACTTCCATATACTAGTGGGAATTTTTCATTATAGAACTTGGCTTGTATATTCCAATGATGGGCTTCCTCTAATTTCGCAAGTTGGATGCGCACCCACTTAGTTTTATTTTGAGCTTTCATACACTTATAGCTCTAGTGCATCTGCTGCCTGGCAATCCCTACTCACTTGCATCGATATTAATTGATGGACATCTCCATAGCCCATTAATTTGCCTAGTTGATGTGAGACTTTCTTCTTTTTCGTCTTCTCCTCACAACCTCTACCACCTTCTATTCCACCTATAGTGCTATATACATGGCTCATGCTCATGTATTGCGTGCAGGTTGAAAAAGCTTGAGAAAATTAGAAGTGTGAAATGATTGCTTGGATTGTCATCGGGGTTGTGCATGATAAATACTTTGTGTGATGAAGATAGAGCATGACAAGATTATATGATTTTGTAGGGAGAACTTTCTTTAGACATGATATTTTGAGAAGACATGATTGCTTTATTAGTATGCTTGAAGTATTATTGTTTTATGTCAATATTAACTTTCGTTTTGAATCTTATGGATCTGAACATTCATGCCTCAATAAGAAAAATTACATTGATAAATATGTTAGGTAGCATTCCACATCAAAAATTCCGTTTTTATCATTTACCTACCCGAGGACGAGCAGGAATTAAGCTTGGGGATGCTTGATACGTCTCCAACGTATCTATAATTTTTTATTGTTCCATGCTATTATATTACCTATTTTGGATATTTTGTATGCATTAATATGCTATTTTATATCATTTTTGGGACTAACCTATTAACCTAGTGTGCAGTGCCAGCTGTTGTTTTTTTCCTTGTTTTTGTCTTTTATAGAAAATCAATACCAAACGGAACGAAACTTTTTGACGATTTTTATTGGACAACAAGACACCTAGGAAGCTGCGGAGGAGGCCAGAAGACCCACGAGGAGGCCACAAGCCCTAGGGGCGCGCCCCAGGGGCGCCCTCCTCGGCTTATGGGCCCCTCGCATATCTCCTAACCCTAACTCCAACTCTATAAATACCCAAATATTCCCCTTACGCCAGAGGCACACCGAAAATACTTTCCCACCGCTGCAAGCTTCTGTTCTTGTGATGCCCCCGATTTGATTGTACACTAATCATGCACGCAAATGTGTACGACCAAGATCAGGGACTCACGGGAAGATATACACAACTCTAGACACAAATTAAAATCATACAAGCTTTATATTACAAGCCAGGGGCCTCGAGGGCTCGAGTACATAAGCTCAATACAAACGAGTCAGCGGAAGCAACAATATCTGAGTACAGACATAAGTTAAACACTAGCACAAACTGGGATACAGATCGAAGACGCGTAGGCCTCCTGCCTGGGATCCTTCTAACTACTCCTGGTCGTCGGCGCCCTGCACGTAGTAGTAGGCACCCTCGGTGCAGTAGGAGTCGTCGTCGATGATGGCGTCTGGCTCCAACATCTGGTTGCGACATTCGAGAAGAATGGAAACGGGGAAAAGAGGGAGCAAAGCAACCGTGAGTACTCAGCCAAAATACTCGCAAGCAAGGATCTACACTACATATGCATTGGTATCTGTATAAAGGGGTCATATCTGTGGACTGAACTGCAGAATGCCAGAATAAGAGGGGGTAGCTAGCCTATCGAAGACTACGCTTCTGGCAGCCTCCATCTTGAAGCATGTAGAAGAGAGTAGCAAGTGCAGCAACAAGGAACACCGCATAGCATAATCCTACTGGCCAATCCTCCCCTCGTCTCCCTGTGGGAAAGTGATCACCGGGTTGTATCTGGAACTTGTAAGAGGTGTGTTTTATTAAGTATCTCGTTCTAGTTGTCATAAGGTCAGAATAGAACTCCGGGTCATCCTTTTACCGAGGGATATGACTATTCGAATAGATAAACTTCCCTGCAGGGGTGCACCACATTACCCAACACGCTCGATCCCTTTGGCCGGACACACTTTCCTAGGTCATGCCCGCCCTCGGAAGATCAAAACATCGCAGCCCTACCTAGGCACAACAGAGAGGTCAGCACGCTGGTCTAATCCTATGTGCGCAGGTGTCTGGGCCCATCGCCCATTGCACACCTGCAAAATGTGTACGCGGCCGGTAAGCAGACCTAGCCTCCCTAATACAAGAGCAGCCGTTCCAGTCCAATCTGGCGCGCGCTGCTCAGTCACTGACGTCAAGAAGCCTTTGGCTGCTACCACGACGTCGAGTGCCCATAATTGTTCCCGCGTAGTTGGTTAGTGCGTACAGGTTAGTGGCCAGACTCAGATCAAATATCCAGATTTCGTTAAGCGTGTTATTTTGAAGTAATCACGGACGCTGTCCAGGGACTAGGCCCACCTGTCTCCTAGGTGGTCGCAACCTGCCCTGTCGCTCCGGCACAAAGTAACAATCAGGGGGATGCCGAGAACCCAGGCCCACCACTACCTGGGTGGAACCACCTGCCCCTTCAGCCCCATCTCCGAATCATCAACATAAGTATGTAAGAGTATAGTAGATACCCGTGATCACCTCCCGAGTGATCCCGACCCAGTAATATAGCATGGCAGACAGACAAGAGTGTAGGGCCACTGATGTAATACTAGCAACCTATTCTAAGCAATAGGATAGCAGGTAAAGATATCAACAATAGTAACAAGGACAGGCTATTCAACAGAATAGGTTCATCCGAAAGCAGTAACAACTACAGTACTCTAATGCAAGCAGTAGAGGAAAAGATTAGGCAATATCGGGATGAACAAGGGGGGCTTGCCTGGAAGCTCAGTTGTGAAGGAAGGGTCGTCGTCGACGTAGTCGTAATCAGTGGCATCAGCACCGGTCTCGGGGTCTACCGGAGAAGAAGAAGGGGGAAGAAATAGTATATACGAAACAAACATAGCATCACAAAATATAGCAGGGCAATACGCGGTGCCAGGGGTGATCTAACACAGGGATAGGTGATACCGGCGAAGGGAGAAAACATCCGGGAAAGTATTCCCGACGTTTGACGTTTTCGGGCAGATGAAACAAAGGTGGATTGTTGCATGTTCGCTATGATAGGGATGTGTTGCGGACGAACGGACTGCCTATTCGGATTCGTCTCGTCCTTCTTAGCAAATTTCATGCATAAAGTATTTTCATCCGAGCTACGATTATTTTTCTATTAATTTTCAAAGTTTTAATTATTTTCTGAATTTATTTATATTTCAAATTAAACAGTAAAATAATTTTGTCTCCTAGTGCTATTCTAGCCATAGTGTATGACAATGGGGCCAGGGGGTTGTGTTGACCCGGTCAAAGGTTGACTAGCCAACATATGAACAGTGTAGGGGGCCACATGTCATTGACATAGACAATTATTTTAATTTTTTTTTCTAAACCAATAGTGGGTCCACATGTCAGGAACTATTGGACAAATTAGCTACTACTACTACTAATTAAACTAACTAAAAGGCTGGCCACGGTGTGGCATAGCCGGCCACACACGGCTGTGGCGCCCACACATTGCGCACTCACGCACACACTCGTCATGGCCATGGTCAGCCGTACGAGCAGAACAACTACATCTAGCAAGCATCAGCGAACTTCAGCAGTAGTGGCTAGGAGCATTAGCAGCGTAGCACATCAGCAGCAGCAGTAGCCAACGCAGCAAGAAGAGCAGCAGCAGCAAACTGCAGCGACAGGAGTGGTGCTAGTAGCCAGCAGGAGCGGCAGCAGGTAAGAGGAGCAGAAGCAAGCAGCCGCAGGGAGAAGCGGCAGCGGCAAGAGCAGCCGTAGGCACCGCAGGAGAGGGCGGCGGTGACAGCGGCAGGACGAGCAGCGTCAGCCAGCGGTGACGCGAGGCTAGGTGAACGGGGCGGCCAGAGCAGCAGCAGGACGCGGCGGCCGTCGGAGCCGTCCGGCGGGCGCGGCCGTACGCGCGAGCGGCGCGGGCGTGGCCGGCGCGGGTGCGCGGCAGTGAGGCCAGGGCACGGCGCGTGCGCGAGCAGGCAGCGCAGGGACGTGGCCAGGGGCGCTCGGTGAGGGAGCCGAGCTCCCGTCCATGGCGGCCGATGCATAGGGCGACACGGCGATGCTACGACGGTGGACCCGATGAGAAAAATGAGGGGCGGGAAGGAACGAGGAGCTCACAGGGACCATGTAGAGGTGCACAGTGGGCTCGGGGAGGGCT
The DNA here is from genome assembly GCF_018294505.1 of Triticum aestivum. Classification (NCBI taxonomy): domain Eukaryota; kingdom Viridiplantae; phylum Streptophyta; class Magnoliopsida; order Poales; family Poaceae; genus Triticum; species Triticum aestivum. Next base: position 272,684,979 of record NC_057802.1, on the reverse strand, counting down.
CAACGGTGGCGGGTTCCGGCGAGGGTGACGGCGATGCAGAGGAGGAAAACGGCTCGATCCCGACGCAGTAGCGATCCCCTGTACAAGATTCTCTTTGGAGTCAATGTAGATGTAGCAGACGCGGCTCCTGGACATCACACCGAGGCACGAGGATCTCACTTGACACGGTAACGACAAGGCGGCGACGACGGCAGCGGCGAGCGCGTGTGTTGCCGACGAGAGCAACGACGTGGAAAGGGGAAAAGGGATTAGGGTTTGCCAGGGGGGTCCTATTATCCACGCGGGGAGGCGGCGGATGCACGACGTGTGGAGGATCCGCGGCATGTACGAGCGAACGGCGGCCACCGAGCCTTCTGTGAACAGAAGATTGAAGATGGTTGTGGAGTGGGCTGGGCCTGTTTTAGTTAGGTGGGCCAAACGGCCCGGTAGGCTAGGTCCTCCGTTTTCTTTTCTTTTTTATTGTTTTGTTTTGTTTTATTTTTTACTTTTTCTTTTCTGTTTTCTTTTATTTATTCAATAGTTTATAGTTTTACAAATGTAAAACCCATACCTAAAATAGAGTTAGAATTCCAACTACTTTCACAAAAAGTTTTACCCCTGATCAAAATAGTTTAGCATTTTATAATATTCAAAAGGCATTTATTTAATAGTTTTACCTACTTTTTTTAATCACTTAAGTGCAGCTAAACCTTTTATAAAAATGTGGTTTCTCCATCATAATTACCTATGCATTATTTGGCACAACCCGTACATTTTAGTTTTTATATTTGAAATTTTTATCGTTTGGCTTTATTTTAAATTGGAATTTGAATCGGTTTGAACTAACGCGAGATTAACACCAGTAACCGAGGTGACATGGCATCATTAACGTGAGATTACTGTAGCCTAATTATTCGGGCGTCACAATTCTCCTCTACTATAAGAAATCTCGTCCCGAGATTTAAGAGGTGGAGTAAGGGGGAAAGTTCTGGTTACGAAATTCTATCGAGTCTTCTCGGTCTTGGTTGCTCTTCTCGAAGAGGTCGATCCATTAGGTTGACGTTTTCATTTTACTGCTTCGGGTCATCATGATGAAGTCGGCATCCTTTCTTCGGGAACTCCATCGTACTTACGAATAGGAAAGGGGCAGCTCGACAACCATAAAAGGCTATAAGGGGTAATCAGCGGGGGCTATCCCATGAATGATCACATGAGTATCTCTCGGGTTGGTCAATTGAAACACATCGAGAGCCAAGCAAGAAGGTACAGTAAGAAGTTTTAAGCGGTTAGACAATCGTTGGATGTCTGAAACGGGGCATGAAAGGGGTTCAGAGCAGCGGCAATAGGTATTGTGTCTGATACCAGAATAGATCATCTCTACAAAGGTAGCTCATGAATTACATACGAAGCCACACGTGAGGAATAACTATGGAAACAGGGGTGCATAGGAGAGTCAGGTTTCGATCCTGTGGAACTGTGGGTTATGGGCCCACCATGTGGTTTAAAAGTAGGAAGGGTGGTGAAGTCTTACACAATCATGTAAGCAAGGTATGTCAGATGATAGCCTGTCAGTTATGTCGGCAACAACATCGGTACCATGGGCGACGGACGAAGAGAACCATTTTCCCGCTCGTTGAACGTGGCGAACCAATAGGCAAAGTTCTCGTCCATCGGTGGTTATCGGAACGTCACCAACAATAGTAATAGGGTCTTATTGACAGAGTGGTACAACAAGGTGCTTAACTAAGTAGGGAACTATCACTGCTCAGTCAAGTCAGATTACAAGAAAGGTTAAAAAACAATGGAAAGGAAAATACGATTATCGGATTAAAGAGAACAATGGAAAGGAAAATGTGTTTAAACACATATTTCAGGGGTATATCCTTCCCAAGGACAAGCAGGGCATGATAACCATGACATGATAGAAAGTAGAAAACCATTTAGGTAAAGACGGGGAGAAATTTCATGACATTACCCATACAACGGTGTTTTGGATAATTGATAAAGAGAATTTAGCATTGTGCTTCAAATGTTCCTATTGATGATCGGAGTAGTACAAACATGCTTCGAGATAGCATTGACATGGTCATCGGGTAAAGATCAGGCTATGGATACACAAAGGGTCCTTCAGGAACAACTTATAGAATAAGTCTTACAATTTCCACATGGAAGAAAGGCTAGCCTTGCCAAAAAAGGAAGCTATATCAGTAGATCCTCCGGCCAGGTGTGCAAGGCATGACATCACCTTACCGGGTCATATAAAGACCAATATTATAACTCTTTGAAATATGTTTCAACCATCATATCTGACCGAGATTCAGTTCCGATTGGTGTCAGGATACCTCAGACTCAGTATGCCTGAGAAGAAAAGGTGCAACACAAATTGACGAGATGATATTGTAAGATTCTCGGGAAAGGAACTATGGAGGCGAGTTCTGAAACAAGAGTTCATCATTAAGTCAAGGAGAGGATGAGGAGGTGGCTGAGGGACTCAGCAAAAATTCATCGAGATTTCCAAGAAGATGGATTTCCACAATTATATATATGAACAAGAAGATAACATTTGTCAGATCAAATGATATAATGAGGTATGCTCGAGGAAAACATACACAATTAAACATTGGTTGAAAGGTGCACCCGAAATATGGGCTCGTGTAGCATGATCAATGTTAGAATGGTGATTTGATAACCAATACAAAAAGTATGAAACTATCATTCACTAACTTACAAGCAATAGGGTTGCTAGAAGTTATGAATTTTACACATCACGGTCCATTTGTCGGTATTCCGGTGAGAAAAACATGGGGACCAAAAAATGAATGTAGATGCTGAGAAGTATTACTATATCAAGAATTTTCAAGAGGTTGTGAAAATCCCATGACATTCTTGACATAACTGATGGTAATACTCCAAGGTAGAACATAGCATAAGGTGGATGGTAAGGAATTCAATGTACAACACAAAACAAGAACAAGTTCTGTGTCAGAGGGGGTGCAAGAACGTTGTCGATGTTAACACAAGCCATCGAGGGGGCAAGGATGGTATTTCTCATCATGAATTCAATTGATCTATTGAAAGGAGTCAAAATATTGATTATGATGATCACGGCAAATTTTGTCGAGAGGCTTCACGAAGAAGCAATCGAACATCCATGACATCAAGCAAAAGCAATGGTGAAGCGAAGGGTTATTGGAACCATGGATACGACACAAACTCGAAATCAAGCTTGTTGTTCGACGTGAAACGATAAGACAAGGAAGATCGATGTAAGCTTAGCTCTTCATCGAAAGCTGTGCCCCGGGAATAAGGACCAGGTAGCACAGTTAAGCTTTAACATGACGATGATGATGTAGCCAATGAGCTGGGAATGACATCAGCGAGTACAACTTGCAAGTAATAAAGATTACCAAGAGTAGTTGAACCGTAGAGCGGATTCGATTTATTTATGGGTGTCCCCGAGCGACTACCACTCAGAACCTGGGGAAAATTGGAATTGTCGAAACTAATAGTTGATGAAGAACTCATAAGCAGTTATGTAGTTCAGTGTTATTCTCGAGATAACAGAGGTAAAACTCGAAGGTAGTACAGAATAAAGGTTGGACAGGTGTATTGATCTACAGAAGACAAGTACTTTTACTTGTCTGAGAAATGGGATCAAAGAAGAACAATATGGCCAGAACCACGATTTCAAAAAGACCAAATTCTAGATATAAGATGAACTTATACCAAGTGGATAATTAATGTTAAAGGAATCTGCCATGATAATATCTACATCGTGTCCATGGGCATGAACACAAAGTTCAGGGTCGACTCCCACTTCTCCAATGCATGACCATTCATTCACTGCTCTTATTAACAATGAGTTGAGTGTGAAAACCTACCTGGCGAATTACCAGAGGAGTAAGACTTGTGAAAACTTTTCGGGCTCACATAGATTAAGGAAGGCATAGGTTCAACCCATCGGGGTATCTTAGAAACATATACCACAAGCTTCAAGAGTAAGTATCACCAACTCGAAAGCAGAGCATGGTTGGCCAAATCAAAGAATAGGATTTACCAATGTCATTATGTATCATGGAAAAATACTTCCAAAGTGATTGAATATGAAGGATGCTGTCGGATAAAATACAATAAAGGATCTGGTGGTCCTCAAGGGATCTGATGTGAGCATCAGTACTCAACCAGAGGAAGAAAGAATGCTAGGAGATTAGATTATAGAAACAACTGACTAATTCAAAGATCAAATGCAAAATAATTATGATTTCCAATTCAAGGGATCAGAACAAACGCTCTAATCAAGGATGGATAAGTTGAGTAGGCTTAGGGGTACAATCGATGGCAATTTGATTGGTCGAGATCCAGCTCATGTTTAAAATGACATCTGGGCCGAAAGGATGAATTCTAGGATCTGATTAAGGATTGTGAACATTCGCAACATATTGAATCAAGGGACCCAAGATGATAAAGGCAAAGGACGTCAATGAATATTGCTAGGCATTTGGAATTAACCATAATGCAGGCAGACAAGAATTTCAAGAGCCATAGGCTGCAGAGGATTCTCAAAAGATCAGATAGTATTTCAAAGAATTTTGTGAAGCACCTGAACAACTGGGGATTGATGGATCCCCGGTAAGTGCGAGGAATTGTTTGTGTGGGTATTAATGTGGAAAAGAGCTGCAAAGCAGTAGGCACAAAGGATTCTCAAAATCGGAGAAATTTTCTGGGTATCAAGTAATAACAAGGGCAACTGGGAACGAAGGTATGAACGACAAGCATAAGTGGTTAGCCATAAGTACTTATCGGTGGTCGGGAATAGAAAAAGCGATGGCACATAGTATTGAGGGAACATCGAGAGTAACTTTGGAATCTTCTAGTGCACAAAGTAATCATCTAGAGTGAGGGGCTCTCCGGGAGGAAGTAGTTACGAGAACCTAGAGCCAGAGTTAGTAAAATCATTTAACCCGAATAGAAGAGAGATCAGAGTCCCAGAGTATAGGTCGAGGAATAAAAGATTCTAATACCACCCAATGGGGACGTGGGACCGTAAGCCGCAGAGCCATGTTAGTAAAAACTTTTTCAATGACTAGACTCAACTTCGGCCAAGGAGTTTGGAAGGGGTATTCCTACAGGCAGTCGGCTTTGATACCAACTTGTGACGCCCCTGATTTGATCGTACACTAATCATGCACGCAAATGTGTACGACCAAGATCAGGGACTCACGGGAAGATACCACAACACAACTCTAGACACAAATTAAAATCATACAAGCTTTATATTACAAGCCAGGGGCCTCGAGGGCTCGAATGCATAAGCTCGATACAAACGAGTTAGCGGAAGCAACAATATCTCAGTACAGACATAAGTTAAACAAGGTGCCATAAGATGGCTAGCACAAACTGGGATACAGATCGAAGATGCTTAGGCCTCCTACCTAGGATCCTCCTAACTACTCCTCGTCGTCGGCGGCCTACACGTAGTAGTACACACCCTCGGTGCAGTAGGAGTCGTCGTCGATGATGGCGTCTGGCTCCAACATCTGGTTGCGACATCCAAGAAGAATGGAAAGGAGGAAAAGAGGGAGCAAAGCAACCGTGAGTACTCATCCAAAGTACTCGCAAGCAAGGATCTACACTACATATGCATTGGGATCTGTATAAAGGGGTAATATCTGTGGAGTGAACTGCAGAATGCCAGAATAAGAGGGGGGGATAGCTAGCCTATCGAAGGCTACGCTTCTGGCAGACTCCATCTTAAAGCATGTAGAAGAGAGTATCAAGTGCAGCAACAAGGAACACCGCATAGCATAATCCTACCCAGCGATCCTCCCCTCGTCACCCTTTGGGAAAGTGATCACCGGGTTATATCTAGAACTTATAAGAGGTGTGTTTTATTAAGTATCTGGTTCTAGTTGTCATCAGGTCAGAATACAACTCCGGGTCGTCCTTTTACCGAGGGACACGACTATTCGAATAGATAAACTTCCCTGCAGGGGTGCACCACATTACCCAACACACTCGATCCCTCTGGCCGGACACACTTTCCTGGGTCATGCTCGCCCTCGGAAGATCAACACGTCGCAGCCCAACCTAGGACAACAGAGAGGTCAGCACGCCGGTCTAAATCCTATGTGCGCAGGGGTCTGGGCCCATCGCCCATTGCACACCTTCACGTTGCGTACGCGGCTGGTAAGCAGACCTAGCCTCCCTAATACAAGAGCAGGCGTTCCAGTCCAATCTGGCGTGCGCCGCTCAGTCGCTGACGTCAAGAAGGCTTTGGCTGATACCACGACGTTGACTGCCCATAATTGTTCCCGCGTAGTTGGTTAGTGCGTGTAGGCCAGTGGCCAGACTCAGATCAAATATCCAGATCTTGTTAAGCCTGTTATTTTGAAGTAACTACGAACACTGACCAGGGACCAGGCCCACCTGTCTCCTAGGTGGTTGCAACCTTCCATGTCGCTCCGCCACAAAGTAACAATCAGGGGGCTGTCGGGAACCCAGGCCCACCACTACCTGGGTGGAACCACCTGCCCCCTCTGCCCCATCTCCGAATCATCAACATAAGTATGTAAGAGTATAGTATATACCTGTGATCACCTCCTGAGTTATCTCGGCCCAGTAATATAGCATGGCAAACAGACAAAAGTGTAGGGTCACTAATGTAATACTAGCTACCTATTCTAAGCATTAGGATAGCAGGTAAAGGTATGAACAGTAGCAACAAAGACATGCTATGCAGCAGAATAGGTTCATCCAAAGGAGTAATAGCTACACTACTCTAATGCAAGTAGTAGAGGAAAAGATTAGGCGGTATCGGGATGAACAAGGGGGGCTTGCCTGGAAGCTCAGTTGAGAAGGAAGGGTCGTCATCGACGTAGTCGTACTTAGTGGCATCAACGCCGGTCTCGGGGTCTACCGGAGAAGAAGAGGAGGGAAGAAACAGTAAATACGGAGCAAACATAGCATCACAAAATATAACAAGGCAATACGCGGTGCCAAGGGGTGATCTAACACAGGGATAGGTGATACCGGCGAAGGGGGAAAACCTCCGGGAAAGTATTCCCGATGTTTGATGTTTTCGAGCAGATGAAACACAGATGGATTGTTGCATGTTTGCTATGCTAGGGACATGCTGCGGACGAATGGTCTGAGTATTTGGATTCGTCTCATCGTTCTGAGCAACATTCATGTATAAAGTATTTTCATCTGAGCTACGACTATTTTTCTATTAATTTTCAAAGTTTTAATTATTTTCTGAATTTATTTATATTTCGAAATTAAACAGTAAAATAATTTTGTCTCCTAGTGCTATTCTAGCCATAGTGTGTGACAGTGGGGCCAGGGGGTTGGGTTGACCCGGTCAAAGATTGACTAGCCAACATATGAACAATGTAGGGGGCCACATGTCATTGACGTAGACAATTATTTTAAATTTGTTTTTCTCTAAACCAATAGTGGGTCCACATGTCATGAACTATTGGACAAATTAGCTAGTACTACTAATTAAACTAACTAAAAGGCTGGCCAGGGTGTGGCATAGCCGGCCACACACGACTGTGGCGCCCACACACTACGCACTCACGCACACACTGGTCAGCCGTAGGAGCAGAACAACTGCATCTAACAAGCATCAGCGAACTTCAGCAGTAGCGGCTAGGAGCAGTAGCAGCGTAGCACATCAGCAGCAGTAGTAGCCAATGCAGCAAGAAGAGCAGCAGCAGCAAACGGCAGCGACAGCAATGGTGCTAGTAGCCAGCAGGAGCGGCAGCAGGTAAGAGGAGCAGAAGCAAGCAGCCACAGGGAGAAGCGGCAGCGACAAGAGCAGACGCAGGCAGCGCAGGAGAGGGCGGCAGTGACAGCGGCAGGACGAGCAGCGTCAGCCAGCAGTGACACGAGGCTAGGCGAACGGGGCGGCCTGAGCAGCGGCAGGACGTGGTGGCCGTGGGCGCCGTCCGGCAGGCGCGGCCGTAGGCGCGAGCGGCGCGGGCGTGGCCAGTGCGGGTGCGCGGCAGTGAGGCCAGGGCATGGCGCATGCGCGAGCAGGTAGCACAGGGACGCAGCCAGGGGCGCGCAATGAGGGAGCCGAGCTCCCGTCCATGGCGGCCCATGCATAGGGCGACACTGCGATGCTACGACGGTGGACCCGATGGAAAAAATGGAGGGCGGGAAGGAACGAGGAGCTCACAGGGGCCCTATAGAGGTGCACAGCGGGCTCGGGGAGGGCTCGATGTTGGCGGGTTCTAACGACGGTGACGGCGATGCAGAGGAGGAAAATGACTCGATCTCGACGCGGTGGTGATCCCCTGTACGAGCTTATCTTCGGAGTCGATGTAGACGTAGAAGACGCGGCTCCTGGACATCACCCCGAGGCATGAGGAGCTCACTTGACACGGTAACGACAAGGCGGCGACGACGACAGCGGCGAGCGCATGTGTTGCCGAGGAGAGCGACGAAGGGGAAAGGGGATTAGTGGCCCTGCCAGGGAGTGAGGGTGGTGGGGGTCCTCTTATCCGCGCAGGGAGCCGATGAAGGAAATATGCCCTATAGGCAATAATAAAGTTGTTATTTATATTTCCTTATATCATGATAAATGTTTATTATTCATGCTAGAATTGTATTAACCGAAAACTTAATACATGTGTGAATACATAGACAAACAGAGTGTCACTAGTATGCCTCTACTTGACTAGCTCGTTGAATCAAAGATGGTTATGTTTCCTAGCCATTGACATGAGTTGTCATTTGATTAACGGGATCACATCATTAGAGAATGATGTGATTGACTTGACCCATTCCGTTAGCTTAGCACTTGATTGTTTAGTATGTTGCTATTGCTTTCTTCATGACTTATACATGTTCCTATGACTATGAGATTATGCAACTCCCGAATACCGGAGGAACACTTTGTGTGCTACCAAACGTCACAACGTAACTGGGTGATTATAAAGGTGCTCTACAGGTGTCTTCGATGGTACTTGTTGAGTTGGCATAGATCGAGATTAAGATTTGTCACTCCGATTGTCGGAGAGGTATCTCTGGGCCCTCTCGGTAATGCACATCACTATAAGCCTTGCAAGCAATGTGACTAATGAGTTAGTTGCGGGATGATGCATTATGGAACGAGTAAAGATCTTCGTAGGTATTGAGATACCGAAGATCGAATCTCGGGCAAGTAACATACCGATGACAAAGGGAACAACGTATATTGTTATGTAGTTTGACCGATAAAGATCTTCGTAGAATATGTGGGAGCCAATATGAGCATCCAGGTTCCGCTATTGGTTATTGACTGGAGACGTGTCTCAGGCATGTCTACATAGTTCTCGAACCCGTAGGGTCCGCACGCTTAACATTCGGTGACGATTGGTAATATGAGTTTATGTGTTTTGATGTACCAAAGGTAGTTCGGAGTCACGGATATGATCACGGGCATGACGAGGAGTCTCGAAATGGTCGAGACATAAAGATCGATATATTGGATGACTATGTTTGGACTTCGGAAGGGTATCAAGAGAGTTTGGACGAATACCGGAGCACCGGGGGGTTACCGGAACCCCCCGGGGAGTGTAATGGGCCTCATGGGCCTTGGTGGAGAGAGGAAGGGGCGGCCAGGGCAGGCCGCGCGCCCCTCCCCCTCTAGTCCGAATTGGACTAGGAAGGGGGGGGGGCGGCGCCCCCCCTTTTCCTCCCCCCTCTCTCCTCCTTCCTTCCCTCCTTCTCCTACTTATGGAAGGGGTGGAATCCTACTCCGGGTGGGAGTAGGACTCCCCTTGGGGCGCGCCTAGGAGGCCGGCCTCCTCCCCCTCCTCCACTCCTTTATATACGGGGAGGGGGGCACCCCATAGACACAGAACTTGATCATTGATCTCTTAGCCGTGTGCGGTGCCCCCCTCCACCATAATCCACCTCGGTCATATCGTAGCGGTGCTTAGGCGAAGCTGCGTCGGTAGCTTCATCATCACCGTCATCACGCCGTCGTGCTGACGGAACTCTCCCTCGAAGCTCTACTGGATCGTGAGCTCGTGGGACGTCACCGAGCTGAATGTGTGCAGATCGTGGAGGTGCCGTACGTTCGGTACTGAGGATCGGTCGATCGTGAAGACGTACGACTACATCAACTGCGTTGTCATAACGCTTCCGCTTTCGGTCTACGAGGGTACGTGGACAACACTCTCCCCTCTCATTGCTATGCATCACCATGATCTTGTGTGTGCGTTGGATTTTTTTTGAAATTACTACGTTCCCCAACAGGCGGCGGATGCATGACGTGTGGAGGATCCGTGGCGTGTACGAGCGAACGGCGGACACCGAGCCTTCTGTGAAGAGAAGATTGAAGATGGTTGTGGAGTGGGCTGGGCCTGTTTTAGTTAGGTGGGCCAAATGGCCCAGTAGGTTAGGTCCTCCGTTTTCTTTTCTTTTTATTGTTTTGTTTTGTTTTATTTTTTATTTTTATTTTCTGTTTTCTTTTATTTACCTAATAGTTTATAGTTTTACAAAAAGTAAAACCCGTACCTAAAATAGAGTTACAATTCCAACTACTTTCACAAAAAAATTACCCCTGATCAAAATAGTTTAGCATTTTATAATATTCAAAAGGCATTTCTTTAATAGTTTTACCTAGCTTTTTTAATCACTTAAGTGCATCTAAACCTTTTATGAAAATGTGGTTTCTCCACCATAATTACCTATGCATTACTTGACACAACACGAACATCTTAGTTTTTATATTTGAAAACTTTTATCGTTTGGCTTTATTTTAAATTGGAATTTGAATCGGTTTGAACTAAGGCGAGATTAACACCAGTAACCGAGGTGACGTGGCATAATTAACGTGAGATTACTGTAGCCTAATTATCCGGGCATCACAGTTCTCGTGAGATTCCATCTTGGGACCTTTTCCGCCACTATGCCGGAGGGGGATTCGAACACGGAGGGCCTCTACACCAACCTTGCTGCCCTTCCGATGATGTGTGAGTAGTTTACCATGGGCCTAAGGGTCCATAGCTAGTAGCTAGATGGCTTCTTCTCTCTTTGATCTTCAATACAATGTTCTCCTCGATGTTCTTGGAGATCGATTCGATGTAATCTTCTTTTGCGGTGCGTTTGTTGAGATCCGATGAATTGTGGATTTATGATCATATTATCTATGAATATTATTTGAGTGTTCTTTGAACTCTTTTATGCATGATTAAGATAGCTTTGCATTTCTCTCCGATCTATCAATTTGTTTTGTCGAACTAGATTGGTTTTTCTTTCAATGGGAGAGGTGCTTTGCCAAGGGTTCAATCTTGCGGTGTCTTCACCCAGTGACGGTAGGGGTAGCAAGGCATGTATTTTATTGTTGCCATTAAGGATAAAACAATGGGGCTGTCAGTTCAACAAACCCCGAGTCTGTTGCCCAGACCGTGCACAGGCCTAAGATCGAGATCACGACATCCAAGACCATATCAAGCACAAGAGATCAGATCTTTGAAGAATCAGAGTGTAGATCAAGAAGAGCAAGTCAAGCCAGAAAAGTAAGATACCACTAAGGGAAACCTCCCTTGCCGGGCAGGCGATCCTGGAAAAGGTCGGGGTTACCCCGGAAGCAAGCCTCAAGATCGTCGCGGTAGGCCTGCCGAGGCTTACGGAGGAAAACTATTCCGCCAAGGCTCCACCGCACTACCTCACAGCGATACAAGTCATCAATCAGTGCGGTGTCAAGCCTCCAAGTGACTAAGTGGCTGTTCTTCGCCACATGGCATCCACTTTCTACAAAAATCACCTCCAAATGACACCCGTCCAGCGACGTGTCACGTAGACAGGAGAGAAGGTGGCCAAACAGCCCGCCAAGGCTTGCTAGGCAAGCCTTGATGTGACACTAAGCAGCGCATTTAATGCGCTCTATCCGCGTGCAGAGTTAGGTATGATACCACTATTTGCTATCTAATCAGTGCACAATGACTGATTTGCCATTGTGGTGACCCCTTAATCTATAAAAGGAGGCCTCTGGCAACCATAGAAAGGATTCGGACCCTTGTTCACTCATACGTGCGTAGTCGCTCTCGCCGCGAGGCAACCCTGCCGAGCTAGAGCGCTGCATTTTCACGACAATCCACCATCAATCCACCAAACCAGGAGTAGGGTTTTACGTCTCACGGCGGCCCGAACCTGGGTAAAATCGCCCCGTGTGATCTCTGCCGTGCCGCGCGACGCTCTCCGCTCTTTGTGCAATGTGCTCATCCCCCCTGCCGAACCACAAGGGGCTCATGGACCCATAGGTGGCCGTGATTTCCCATGACATCTTTGGCGCGGCAGGTAGGGCGATCACTTGCGCGAGCCTGAGGGCATAAGCAACGCGTCATCTTCATCACCATTTTCTTCATTGACTGCTCCATCAACTATGGCGCCCAAGAAGAATCCCGGTGCCGCAGCCCACCCATCCACCTCGAAGGCCCTGCCGACCACGACCGCTGATGCCGCGGGGGCCGCGGGGACGCATGGGGACGTGGACACTGCGGGGGACGTGGTCGACACAGGCGGCGTTGTTACCAGCCGAAACAGGAGCAGGAGGCACCAGAGAAGGACAGCTCCAATAACTTCTCGGCGACCACGCTCCGCAAGGTACGACTAGAGAGATTATACCTTCTGCACCTCTCTGCCCAGCCGAGGGGCACAGCCACAACGGCGGCACTCGCTCTGGGGCGAATTGCAATCCCCCGGCCTTCCCCGCCATGGGCGCGGCCGCAGGACATGCACCACCCCCGGAGCAAGCCGACCCAGCCAATGCACCAAACGGAGCCGCTAGTCCACAAGCGCCTCCACCCCGTCACCATGCCATCCAAGTGGCTGGCTTGTGGTAGCGGGAGCACGGCGCAGCCACTACCGGCACCTTCAGGAGCCGAGCGACACTACGGTCTACATCATCATCACCCATGCCAAGCATCGCTTCAGAGGCCATGGCGCGGGCCCGAGCTGCTGCTGAGATTTCCGCCGACAGCTGATAAGATGGATGAGTGGAGAGCCACCATTCAGAGCCCGATTGGCTTCGCCGAGGTGGGAGGATCGCAGCGAGCTGGACCGCCACGCCCTCCCCAGGCGACAACGGCCCACGCTGGTGGTCGTCCGGAAGGGGCCACTCCTACGATGCAGTCCCCTCCATGGCTGCGAACGCGGGAGCTGCGCGACCAAGAACCCAACAATGTCTCGATGGCGTCGTCCGACCCTCGAGCGCGTCAAGGCCAATGGCGAACCCTGGAGGACACGCAAAGAGAAGGCGCGCGTGTCACAATCGAGCGACGCCGCAACACCCACCGCCAGTCCGATAGGCGTGATGGCCCCAATGTCGACAGGCATGCACTCGCCGAAGGAGGGTACCTGCCTTTCGAGGCTGGGTGCCCTGCCTTCGCCCGTGAGTTGCGGCAAGTTCGTTGGCCGTCCGCTCGCATGCTCAAGCCAGAGATACCAGAGAAGTATGACGCGAGAATGAACCCGACAGAGTTCTTGAGCATCTACACCATCACGGTTCAAGCTGCGGGAGGAAGGAATGAGAAGGTATTCACCAACTACTTCCCTTTGGCGCTCAAGCCAAATGTGAGGTCTTGGCTGATGCACCTGCCGGAGAACTCCATTTCGACCTGGGCTGACCTGTGCCATGAGTTCATTGGCGCCTTCACAAGCGGCCATCAAGAACCATGGCGGCCCAGCGACTTGTAGCTTCTCTCGCAGAAGGAAGGAGAGACTCTGCAGAAGTACATGTAGAGGTTCAGTCGAGTCCACAGAAACATTCCAGACATCCACCCGGCAGCTGTGATAGCTACGTTTCAGTCGAACGTGCACAATCGTCGGATACGTTCCAAGATGAACGTTCGATTGCCCAAGACTGTGAAGGAGCTCTACACTCTAGTGGACAAGTGTGCTCGAGTATAGGAGGGGAGGAGGCTCCTCGGAGAAGAAGATGGCATCGACGTCGACTCAGAGGATGATGACAAGGCCACCAGTCAGAAGAAGAAGAACAAGAAGCGCAATAAAAGTCGCAAGGATAAGGCAGTGATGACCGTTGAAGGATCAGGCACACCTAGTACCAGCAACAAGGCCAAGATTGAGGTACCCGGCAAGGAGGTTGCCGCGTGCACTGATTGTCGGGAAGCCGCAGCTGCCAAAAAGGCTGGGAACGGTGATGGGCCGTACTGCAAGATCCATCGGACAAAGGGCCACGATCTTCAGGAGTGCCATCAGGTTGAATAACTTGTCAAGAAGCAGAGGGCTGAGTATGAGAAGCGAGATAAGGAAAAAGGTCAGAATGACACTAGCGGGAAGGGCTGAGGGGGCGGAGCAAGTCGCCCCGGCAAGGCTCCTAAGGATCAAGGAAAATCCACCAAAGGCCATGAGAAAGAGGATTGCGATGATGAGAGTGATGGAGGAGATGAAGAGGAAACCAGCGAGCAGGAATTCCAGAAGGCCACTGACGCCGTGTGCATTGACGGGGGTGCATCTCTGCACTCCACTCACCGCCAACTTAAACGGTGGGCGTGTGAAGTCAATGTCGTGGAGCCAGCGACGGATTCTTGGAGTACACTCAAGTGATCACGCACGCCCATCATCTTTGACAAAGAGGACAACCCAGACTGCACCACTGCGGTAGGGTGGTTGCCATTGTTGGTCTCACCAATAGTCCACAACCTCAAAGTCTCAAAGATTTTTGTTGACGGCATGGCCGGGTTGAATATGATTTCTCCAAAGGTCATCAGCAAACTTCAGATAGCAGACGAAGAGCATGAGGTTACTGGTACGTTTCAAGGGATCAACCCCCGCAGGAGTCGCCCCAAGGGGAAGATCACGTTGCCGGTAACATTTGGGGTAGAGTTGAATTATCAGACTGAGAACATCATTTTTGATGTGGTCGACCTACCCCTGCCATACACTAGAATCCTTGGTCGCCCAACTCTGGCCAAATTTATGACGGCATCCCACTATGCCTACAACACCTTGAAGATGCCAAGGCCCATTGGCGTCATTTCCATTCCGTCAGACGAGAAGGATGCAATCATCTACGTGGACAAGATGTACCGGGAGGCAGTCGCGGCAGAGGCCGCTGAAGCTACTGTCCCCGCCAAGGAAAGTAAAGGAAAGAAGAAAGCCAACAGGGACACTGATTCGTCACCAACGTATCTATAATTTTTTATTGTTCCATGCTATTATATTATCCATCTAGGATGCTTTATATGCATTTATATGCTATTTTTATATGATTTTTGGGACTAACCTATTAACCTAGAGCCAAGTGCCAGTTTCTGTTTTTCCTTGTTTTTGAGTTTTACAGAAAAGTAATACCAAACGGAGTCCAATTGACGTGCCAATTTTTGATGATTTTTATGGACCAAAAGAAGCCCCTGGAGTAAAAGAGTTGGGCCAGAAGAGTCCCGGGCTGTCCACGAGGGTGGGGGCGCTCCATACCCCCCTGGGCGTGGGCCCCTATCTCGTGGACGACTCGGAGACCCCCCTGACGTGAGACCTACGCAAAAAATTCCTATAAATACAGAAACCTCCAGAAAATAACCTAGATCGGGAGTTCCGCCGCCGCAAGTCTCTGTAGCCACCAAAAACCAATCGGGACCCTGTTCCGGCACCCTGCAGGAGAGGAATCCCTCACCGGTGGCCATCTTCATCATCCCAGCGCTCTCCATGACGAGGAGGGAGTAGTTCACCCTCGGGGCTCAGGGTATGTACCAGTAGCTATGTGTTTGATCTCTCTCTCGTGTTCTTGATTTGGCAGGATCTTGATGTATCGTGAGCTTTGCTATTATAGTTGGATCTTATGATGTTTCTCCCCCTCTACCTTCTTGTAATGGATTGAGTTTTCCCTTTGAAGTTATCATATCGGATTGAGTCTTTAAGGATTTGAGAACACTTGATGTATGTCTTGCATGTGCTTATCTGTGGTGACAATGGGATATTCACGTGATCCACTTGATGTACGTTTGGGTGATCAACTTGCGAGTTCCGTGACCTCGTGAACTTTTGCATAGGTGTTGGCACACATTTTCGTCTTGACTCTCCGGTAGAAACTTTGGGGCACTCTTTGAAGTCCTTTGTGTTGGTTGAATAGATGAATCTGAGATTGTGTGATGCATATCATATAATCATACCCGCGGATACTTGTGGTGATATTGGAGTATCTAGGTGACATTAGGGTTTTGGTTGATTTGTGTCTTAAGGTGTTATTCTAGTATGAACTCTAGGATAGATCGAACGGAAAGAGCTTCGTGTTATTTTACTACGGAGTCTTGAATAGATCGATCAGAAAGGATAACTATGAGGTGGTTTCGTACCCTACAATAATCTCTTCGTTTGTTCTCCACTATTAGTGACTTTGGAGTGACTCTTTGTTGCATGTTGAGGGATTGTTATATGATCCAATTATGTTATTATTGTTGAGAGACTTACACTAGTGAAAGTATGAACCCTAGGCCTTGTTTCAACGCATTGCAATACCGTTTACGCTCACTTTTATCATTAGTTACCTTGCTGTTTTTATAATTTCAGATTACAAAAACCGATATCTACCATACATATTGCACTTGTATCACCATCTCTTCGCCGAACTAGTGCACCTATACAATTTACCATTGTATTGGGTGTGTTGGGGACACAAGAGACTCTTTTTTATTTGGTTGCAGGGTTGTTCGAGAGAGACCATCTTCATCCTACGCCTCCCACGGATTGATAAACTTTAGGTCATCCACTTGAGGGAAATTGCTACTGTCCTACAAACCTCTGCACTTGGAGGCCCAACAACGTATACAAGAAGAAGGTTGCATAGTAGACATCAAGCAGTTTCTGGTGCCGTTGCCAGGGAGGTGAGTGCTTGAAGGTATATCTTTAGATCTTGCAATCGAATCTTTTTTTCTTGTTTTATCACTAGTTTAGTCTATAAAATAAAACTACAAAAAATGGAATTAAGGGTGCCTCAGATGCTTCATCTTTTTAATGTCTTTCGTGAAAATGATGGGAAGGAAAATTGTGCTCAAGTACTAGAAGAAGAATTACATAGAATGCTTGGCATAAAATATGTGAATGATGAGCATGATTGCAATGTTGTTAGTATGAATTTGTTGAATACCCATGATGCTAATGATATGCAAATCCACAAGCTTGGGGATGCTATGTTTGATGAAGATGATATGTTTAGTCCCCCAAGTTTTGATGAGCAAATTTATTATGATGAAAGCATGCCTCCTCTTTATGATGATTATTGTGATGACACGTATGCTATAAAGAATAAAGATAACCATGAAACTTGTCATCATGATTTTAATTTTCAATTGGATTATGCTTCACATGATAGTTATTTTGTTGAGTTTGCTCCCACTACTATTGATGAGAATAAATTTGCTTATGTGGAGAGTAGTAAAATTTCTATTCTTGTCATAATGAAAATAATGCTTTATGTGATGGTTATATTCTTGAATTCATTCATGATGCTACTGAAAATTATTATGAGGGAGGAATATATGCTTGTAGGAACTGCAATAATATCAAGTTTCCTCTCTATGTGCTTAAAGTTTTAAAGTTATGCTTGTTTTGCCTTCCTATGCTAGTTGATTATTGCTCCCATAAGTTGTTTGCTCAAAAAATCCCTATGCATAGGAAGTGGGTTAGACTTAAATGTGTTAGTCATATTCTTCATGATGGTCTCTTTATGTTTCAATTCTTATCTTTTATGTGAGCATGATTGAAATCATCATGCCTAGCTAGGGGCGTTAAACGTTAGCGCTTGTTGGGAGGCAACCCAATTTTATTTTTGTTCTTTGCTTTTTGCTCCTGTTTAGTAATAAATAATTCATATAGCCTCTGTTTTGATGTGTTTTTATGTTTTAATTAGTGTTTGTGCCAAGTAGAACCTTTGGGAAGACTTGGGTGAAGTCTTTGCGATCTTGCTGTAAAAAAACAGAAACTTTTGAGCTCACGAGATTAGCTGCCATATTTTACTGGAGAGTGATTTTAGGTTGATTATTTTTGCAGATGATTACTAGACAAATTCCTCACGTCCACCAATTTATTTCAGAATTTTTGGAGTTACATAAGTATTCGAATGATACAGATTACTACAGACTGTTCTGTTTTTGACAGATTCTGTTTTCTATGTGTTGTTTGCTTATTTTGATGAATCTATGAGTAGTATCAGAGGGTATGAACCATAGAGAAGTTGGAATACAGTAGATATTACACCAATAAGAATTTAGAATGAGTTCACAACAGTACCTAAGTGGTGATTTATTTTCTTATACTAATGGAGCTTACGAGTTTTCTGTTAAGTTTTGTGTTGTGAAGTTTTCAAGTTTGGGGTAAAGATTCGATGGACTATGGAATAAGGAGTGGCAGGAGCCTAAGCTTGGGGATTCCCAAGGAACCCCAAGGTAAAATTCAAGGACAACCAAAAGCCTAAGCTTGGGGATGTGTCAGCGTTCTGGGAACGGGGGTCCCCAGACTTGCCTGCCTGCGGCCCGCAGCGTGGCTAAGCAGCAGGCCGTACGGTCCATCTTCATCAACAAGGCACCCAAGACCCTCGCGAGGGTCCAAGCCTCGCGTGGCGGACGACGCAAGACCTCCTCTGGAGTGGCCCAGCCAGGCAGGCTCACGAGGAGCGGAGATATCAAGGCGAGGCAAACCTCGCGAGGCTCTCGTGACGTGAGCCATGACGAACGGCACCAGGCGGGCGCCAGCGCGCGCAGCGTCCTTATTTCCTCTTTGGTGCTAAGGAGGCCAGCAAAGGCAAAGAGTACCGAGGCATCAGGCAAAGGTTGCCATATTGGTGCAATGAGACCAAGACTAGGAGGACTGCAAGGCGGAGGTCATCGTGGAGCCCAACACGGCGTCACCCCAGAGCCTTTCGCAGGCGTAGACCACTTTTGTCAGGATAGCTTGTACTAGCTGTCCCCCTTCAAATTTGCCCGCCGTTGTTCGCTCCCTTCCCGCTCGATATTTGGGAAGAGGACCAGGGCCTCTATAAATAGGACTAGCCACCACAGTAGGAGGCAACTGATCCAAAACTGGTTCAGATCATCCTCAACTACACAAGCACAAGAACACCTCAACCTCAGGAGGCTGTTCTTCCCTTGTACTGTTCATCGTCAGCCCAAGAGGCAATCCACCACCACCACACTGGAGTAGGGTATTATACCACAATGGTGGCCCGAACCAGTATAAACCTCGTGTCTTTCTGTGTTGCGAGTGGGTCGAGTTCGTCCGCGAGATCTTAGCGAGCTAGAGCGTAGATTGGTAGGAGGGAAAGACTTCGCGCGCACCCCAGTGTTCGAACCTTAAGGGCTTGCCGGAACCCCACATCCGACATTTGGCGCGCCAGGTAGGGGTGCGCCGAAGTTTCACTTTGTCGGAGTAAGTGGCCACGGGTAGCCAAACCGGCTACCCCTGGCTCTTCAGAAAATTTATCAGGCCTTTGGGCCTTCAAGCACTCCAAGCATTTGGGCCGCCTTCCCGGGCCGGCTACCACTAAAGCCGACTCCCGGAAGACGACCCAGCCTCGCCGACTCCAAGAAGCCGGCCCAGAAGGACGCCGACTCCTAGAAGCCGGCCACGACCACAACTACTCCAACTTAACAACGACCTGACGGGGCATGGCCACAGTGCGGCCCACGACCCCCGAAGCCCGAGGCAGGCATGGTTACAGGAGGCCGTACGGGAGGGATGTCTCCCGTGCGGCCGGGCACTGTAGCCACGCCAACTACGACGTCATCCACGACCCACTCCTGCACGGCCCAAGGACTGCGGGCCCCTTCAGCCAGAGGGAGGTGCGAAGGCGGCCCGGCCTTTCCTAGTCGGCCAGGAGCATAGCCGGCCTCCAGAAGCCGGTGACTCCCTTCCTCGAAGCAGGAGCCCATTTAAGGAGACAAGACGAGGTGAGGCTACAGTGATAGCCCCCGACGCGGATCACTGTAGCCACGCTTACCTCGACAAAGCCCTCATCATCAGAGGCGCGGCTATAGTAAGCAGCCGCCGACAAGACCCTAGGCGGTGGGGCCGGCCTGCCGACCGAGTACCCGGCAGCCGGCGGGACCCAGCGGCCGGCGGAGAAGCCGGCATGCGTAGACACTGACGGCTGGGGCCAGTTCCCAGTCGGATTACCATTGTACCCCCGGGGGGTAGGCCTATATAAACCCCCCGGAGCACCCATGCAAAGGGTTGGCACCTCTGCATGTTAGGCTTCCAAGCATAGCACACGCACACACACCATAGATAGAGAGAAGCAAGAGCTAGCCTTGTTCTTCTTCTCCCTTGATCCCAACAGCTCTAGGAGCGATTGTAGCTACTCTTTATCGAGCTAGTGATCATGCGGAGACCCCGCAGAGCAGGACTAGGGGTGTTATCTCCTCGGAGAGCCCCGAACCTGGGTAAGATTCGCCGGCGTGCATGTCTTCGCCTCATCCCGTTTCCAGGCACCGGCGACGTTTTATTGGCTCCCACAATGATAAGCCATCCTTTGGCATATGTCGCACCAACCACCCGACATTTGGCGCCCACCGTGGGGCCAGGTGCACCGTCGTCCGGAGACCTGTTCTGGACGGGAACCCTCTTCTTTCCCGGCGAGCGCAGCCAGCCTGCTGCGCCCGACGACGTTTGCCCCGACGCGCTGCAAGGCGTCGACGACGCCTGCGCAGCGAGCCGCCTCGCCGATCTGCTCGGCGAGGCTCGCATCTCCGACGAGCCTGCGTCCGACGCAGGCACCGACTACCCCGAGAGCCGCCTCGTCAGCCTCCTCGACCAACTTCACGTCTCCAGCGAGCCTGCTGCGGACATGGAGTCTGTCGGCTCCACCGACCCGATGCTCATCGACTCCGACACCGCGTCGCTCGACGCCTACCCCTCCGACGTGGTGGTCTTCGACGACCCACTCCCTCGAGCTGACAGCGGCAGCAGCGCTGTCACCGAAGTGCTGGTCATCAGCCACGTCTCCAACTCGGGCGGGAGCGCCCGCGACGCTCAGCAAGCAGCGATGCACGACCTCTCCATCCCCCTCCCGGCCGACGCCGACGCCGAGACCCTGGAGGCACGCCGTCTTGCCCTCATCACGGAGAGCAAGAAGATAGCCTCGATGAGACGCCTCACCGAGGCCCACCAGCGCGAAGTCGACCGCGCCGCCTTCAGGACGCCGCCGCCGAGCGGCCCGAGCCGAGCCGGCTTCGTCCAGAAGCGCGGCGCAGCTGTTGCCAGCATGCTGGGCGCAGATCGCCCCGTCTACGCCACCCCGCTCGAGAATCTGCGAGCCGCTCAGGCGGCAGCAGAGGAGCTCAATGGGCTGGGAGCCGATGAGCTCCCCTACATGACAAGACGGATCCAGCAGCTGATTGACGCGGCTGCAGAACGGCACGAAGCCGGCGCCCGAGCTGATAGCCATCCCCCGCGCCGGGAGCACGCCGCGACGTCCCGCTCGCCGACTGCGAGCGGCACGCGCCAGAAGAAAGACAAGGAGCCGGCTGCCAGCCGCAGCCGGACCCGCATCACTATCGAGCGCGACGCGGAAGGCCGCCCTCGGGCGGTTGAACATCAGGGAAACCTGCCTCCTCCCCTGCCTCGAAGAGAAAGATGCCTCACTCCACCGCCTGTCACCCATCCGACTCTTGGCGACCGACTC
The DNA here is from genome assembly GCF_018294505.1 of Triticum aestivum. Classification (NCBI taxonomy): domain Eukaryota; kingdom Viridiplantae; phylum Streptophyta; class Magnoliopsida; order Poales; family Poaceae; genus Triticum; species Triticum aestivum. The sequence goes on along the minus strand of NC_057802.1, from coordinate 272,663,369 downwards.
GGCCGCCGAGAAGGAGTCGGCGAGAGTGACGCCCGCCACAGGATCGACCGCCTTGCTCGGTCCCTGGCGTTAGAAGAAGAAGACGATGTCGGCCCGCCATGCTTTGGCCCCCGCATCCGCGACGAGCCCTTCCCCAAAGGGTTCTCGCTCCCCAGAGACACGCCCAAGTACAACGGCTCGGTGAAGCCGGAAGATTGGCTCATCGACTACTCCACAGCCGTCAGCATCGCCAACGGCAACCGGCGCGTTGCCGTGAAGTACGTCCCCCTGATGCTGCAGGGCACGGCGCGCACATGGCTCAACAGCCTCAAGCCATACAGCATCAACAGCTGGCTGGACTTCACCGAGGTTTTCGTCCGCAACTTCACTAGCACCTACAAGCGGCCTCCCAAGCCTCGCCAGCTCTCCCTCTGCGTCCAAGGGCCCAACGAGTCGACCCGCGACTACCTCACGCGATGGGCCGAGCTCCGCAACTCCTGCGAGGGAGTGCACGAGGTCCAGGCCATCGAGTACTTCACTGCCGGGTGCCGAGAGGGCACCCTCCTCAAGCACCGACTCCTCTGCGACGAGCCGGCTACCCTCGATGAGTTGCTGATCACCGCCGACAAGTACGCCACTGCCGACTCCTCCATGAAGACCGAGCTCCGAGTGGACGCCTCGGGGAAGGTAGTCGCTCCGGCTCCCAAGACGCCGGCTGGCGACCCAAACCGGCGCCCCTACCAAAACGACCACAAGCGCAAGGGCCCCATGCCGACTTCCTCCAGTCGGCAGGTGGCCACAGTTGAAGACGAGCAGCCCGAGGAGCGGCCCGCTCCCAAGAAGAAGGGAGGCCGGCCACCCTGGCAGCCGTCCTTCTCCTACGAACAAGCACTCGATGCCCCCTGCAAGTTCCACAGCGGCGCGAAGCCGTCCAACCATACAACACGGAAATGCCACTGGCTCACCCGCATCACCAAGGGCGAAGGGATAGTGTCGCCTCCGCCTCCTGGCCCGCCGCCTCCAGCTCCCCAGCAGCCGGCGGCCCGGCCGGCAGTCGGCGCCATCCAAGACGAGTTCCCCGAAGCGCACGACGCCTACGTCGTCTTCACGAGTCAAGTCGACGACAAGCGCAGCCGACGCCGGCAGCACCAAGAAGTAAACGCAGTCGCCTCTAGCACCGCCGAGTTCATGCATTGGTCGGAAAAGCCCATCAGCTGGAGCCAGGCCGACCACCCAGAGGTGATGCCTTCGCCTGGCTCCTATGCTATGGTCTTGGACGTCACCCTTGCGACGGAGAGGCGAGCTGCCAGATTTTCCCGTGTCCTGATAGACGGCGGAAGCAGCATCAACATACTGTACCGCGACACCATCGACAAGCTGAACATCAAAGCAAAGCAGCTCATGCCGAGCCGCACAGTCTTCCATGGTATCGTACCCGGCCTATCTTGCTCTCCAATCGGCAAGATCAAGATGGATGTTCTCTTCGGAGACAAAGATCATTTTCGCCGGGAAGCAATATGGTTCGAGGTGGTGGATTTGGAAAGCCCCTATCATGCACTGCTTGGCCGACCTGCTTTGGCCAAGTTCATGGCTGTGCCCCACTATGCCTACCTGAAGATGAAGATGCTGAGCTCGAAAGGGATCATCACGGTAGCCGGCGACTACAAGAAGTCCATCGAGTGTGCCATGGCCAGCAGCCGGCTGGCCGAGTCCCTTGTGGTGGCAGAAGAGAAGAAGATGCTGGAACGGGTTGTGGCCATGGCCGGCAAGCAGCCGGCCTTGTCCCCCAACCCCAAGGACTGTGACGCGCAGGGCTCCTTCCAGCCTGCAAAAGAGACAAAGAAGATACCTCTAGACCCGGAGCACCCGGAGAGGTTCGCCGTGATTGGGGCGAACTTGGACAGTAAATAGGAAGGCGAGCTCGCCGACTTCCTCCGTGAGAATCGAGACATCTTTGCATGGTCCCCAAAGGACATGCCGGGTGTCCCGAAGGATTTCGCCGAGCACAAATTACATGTCCGAGCTGATGCGAAGCCGGTCAAGCAACCCCTCCGCCGACTATCAGAAGAGAAGCGAAGAATCGTGGGAGAAGAGATAGCCCGGCTCCTTGCAGCCAGCTTCATCATGGAAGTATTCTTTCCAGAATGGCTTGCCAATCTAGTTCTGGTTTTGAAGAAGAATAACAAGTGGCGCATGTGTATAGACTACACAAGTCTGAACAAGGCCTGCCTAAAGGATCCGTTTGCTTTGCCACGGATTGACCAAGTGATAGACTCTACAGCCGGATGCGAGCTGTTGTGTTTTTGGATGCATACTCAGGGTATCATCAGATCAAGTTGGACCCAGCTGACCGCCTGAAGACTGCCTTCATCACACCCTTTGGAGCTTTCTGCTACCTGACAATGACATTCGGCTTGAGAAACGCCGGTGCCACTTTTCAGCGTTGCATGCAGAAATGTCTCTTGAAACAACTCGGCAGAAATGCCCACGTCTACGTAGACGACATTGTGGTGAAGACAGAGAAGCGCGGTACCTTGCTGGAAGACCTGAAGGAAACATCTGCCAACTTGCGTTGATTCCAGATCAAGCTCAACCCCGAGAAGTGCGTGTTCGGAGTACCAGCCGGCCAGCTGCTAGGCTTCCTGGTCTCCGAACGCGGCATTGAGTGCAACCCTGTCAAGATCAAGGCCATCGAGAGGATGGAGATACCCACCAAGCTGCGAGATGTGCAGAAGTTCACTGGCTGCTTAGCCTCCCTGAACCGTTTTATCAGCCGACTAGGAGAGAAGGCCCTCCCCCTGTACCGACTCATGAAGAAGTCCACTCACTTTGAGTGGAATGATCAAGCCGACCAAGCCTTCCATGAGTTGAAGAAAATGTTGACCACTCCGCCTGTCCTGGCCGCGCCGACTGAGAAGGAGCCCATGCTCCTCTACATCGCCGCGACAAGCCGGGTCGTCAGCACTGTTGTTGTGGTCCAGCGCCCGGAGGAAGGCCGAGCCCAGCTGGTCCAGAGGCCGGTCTACTATCTCAGCGAAGTACTGTCCAGCTCAAAGCAAAACTACCCGCACTACCAGAAGATGTGCTATGGGGTGTACTTCGCTGCCAAGAAATTGAAGCCCTACTTCCAAGAGCACCCCATCACGGTCGTGTGCACTGCCCCGCTCGCCGAGATCATAGGCAGCCGGGATGCATCCGGCCGGGTGGCCAAATGGGCCATTGCCTTGGCGCCTTACACGATCTTCTATCAACCCTGCACCGCCATCAAGTCGCAAGCATTGGCCGACTTCCTCGTCGACTGGGCCGAGACCCAGTACTTACCGCCGGCTCCCGACTCTACCCATTGGCGGATGCACTTTGACGGGTCCAAGATGCGCACCGGCTTGGGAGCCGGCATCGTCCTCACCTCTCCCAAAGGCGACAAGCTCAAGTACACGCTGCAGATCCACTTCGCCGCCTCCAACAACGTGGCCGAGTACGAGGCGCTCGTACATGGGCTCCGGCTAGCCAAAGAGCTCGGCATACGCCGGATCCTGTGCTACGGCGACTCCGACTTAGTGGTCCAGCAATCATCTGGCGATTGGGATGCCAAGGACGCGAACATGGCGAGCTACCGCTTCCTCGTCCAGCAGATGAGCGGATACTTCGAAGGGTGCGAGTTCCTTCATGTGCCAAGGGCCGACAACGACCAAGCAGATGCCCTAGCACGGATCGGCTCCACCCGACAAGCCATACCGACTGGCGTCTCCCTCCAATGCCTCCTCAAGCCGTCCATCAAGCCGTCTCCAGAGTCGGACTCCATCTTCATACCGCCTGCGCCAGAAACAGCCGGATCCGGCTCAAGAAATCCCGCAGGCGGCACGGGGACTTCGACGACTGCCCCGGGAACTGACGTAGTCGCACCCAGCCCAGGGACCTCACAGCCCGGCCCGGGGACTGCAACGACGCAAGAAGTGGTGGTCGACCCCAACGCAACACCCAACCCACCCACCCGAGTCATGGTGGCTACATTAACAGCAGAAGAAGTCACAGCTCCCTCATGGGCCCTGCCCATCCTCAAGTTCCTAGTCAGCAGAGAGCTGCCGACTGATGAGATCGCAGCAAGACTAGTGCAACAACGAGCCACAGCATACACAATAATCAACAGGGAGCTTGTGAAGCGCAGCGTCACTGGAGTCTTCCAGCGTTGCGTCGAGCCAGAAAAAGGAGTGGCAATCCTCAAAGACATCCACCAAGGAGAATGTGGCCACCACGCCGCCTCAAGATCCCTCGTGGCCAAGGCTTTCCGCCATGGGTTCTTCTGGCCGACTGCCTTGGAGGATGCTAAAGAAATAGTAAAGAGCTGCAGAGGGTGTCAAGTCTTCAATTCCAAACAACACCTGCCGGCTTCCGCCCTCAAGACCATTCCCCTCACCTGGCCTTTTGCCGTCTGGGGACTGCACATGGTAGGCCCTTTCAAGACAGCCCGCGGTGGCATGACACACCTGCTCGTTGCGGTGGACAAGTTCACAAAGTGGATCGAAGCCAAGCCCATCAAGAAGCTGAACGGGCCGACTGCCGTGACATTCATCATCGACATCACCACTCGGTACGGCGTGCCGCACAGCATCATCACCGACAACGGCACAAACTTTGCCAAAGGCGCTGGCACGTTTCTGCGCGACACAGGGCATCCGACTGGACTTAGCGTCCGTTGCCCACCCGCAGTCAAACGGCCAGGTCGAGCGAGCAAATGGACTTATCCTCTCCGGCATCAAACCCCGACTGGTTGTACCACTGGAGCGATCGGCCGGCTGCTGGCTCGAAGAGCTGCCGGCTGTCCTCTGGAGTCTGCGCACTACACCCAACAAGTCAACCGGCTTCACTCCATTCTTCCTCGTGTACGGTGCCGAGGCTGTCATCCCAACAGACATCGAGTTCGACTCGCCTCGGATCACCATGTACACGGAGGAGGAAGCCAAAGAAGCAAGAGAAGACGGCGTCGACCTACTGGAAGAAGGCCGGCTGTTAGCCCTCAGCCGGTCCGCCATCTACCAGCAAGGCCTGCGCCGCTACTACAACCGCAAGGTCAAGCCAAGATCCTTCCAAGAGGGCGACCTTGTGCTCCGGCTGATCCAGCGAACAGCCGGCCAGCACAAGCTCTCGGCCCCTTGGGAAGGCCCCTTCGTCGTCAGCAAGGCACTCGGCAATGACTCCTACTACTTGATCGACGCGCAAAAGCCAAGAGCACGCAAGAGAGACGACTCCGGCAAGGAGTCGGAGCGACCATGGAACGCAAACCTCCTAAGACGATTTTACAGCTGAAAAGCAGTATGTATCACGCTACCCCTTTTGTATTAAGTTACAAACCAACAGGCCCCCCGAACAGTACTCGGGGACTGCCTTTTATTTATCTATGGATGACGAGTGTCATATCCATGAATGTCTTATTACATTTCGAATTCTTGTCCGGCACCGGGTCCGACTAGTCGGCCCGGGGACTGGCCGCCTTAAGCTATATTATAAGTTCTTCCCGAAGTCAGCAAAGTAGTGCGCCGGCTCCCCAGTCCTCTCTTGTTGAAAGTCGCAGCTCAAAGAACTGACTGTCCGACTAGCAAGAGAGAAGACAGAAAGGACGCCCACACGAAAACGGCTAAGGAACAACTAACCTATATAGCAAAAAGAAGGCCTCTATATACGCCTGCCGGCTGTCACAACAGCCGGCTGGCCGGCTTCCTAAAAAACATAGCTTAAGTCTGGCAGAGCTAAAAGTACTTCCCCCTCCCCAATCGGCCAGGCACTCCCCGGCTGCAGTTTGTAGAACAACTGTTTGACTAGGGAGACGGCAACCAAGGGAGGGCGGCAAAGGAAAAAAGCAGAAGGACAAAAAGCAAAAGTACAAGGAAAAGCCGATTGCATAACTTATATACATAAAGCCGCCTAAAGGCTGGCAACAGAATTAAGTTTGAATACACCCAGTGGGTGGAACTGCGCAGACTTAACCAAAAACATTGTTCAAAAGTAACAAGACAGGAAACAAAAGAAAGAAGACAAAGGCGCGAAGGCCGAGTTGGTCGGTGAAGGCAGCTCGCCGGCTGAAGGAGTGGCCGCCTAGCTGGTCCCGGCTTGACCGCCTCCCGCAACAGGAGACGCACTCGCACGCAGCGTAGTGCTGGAGGCGCGGTCAGGCTGGCCGGCTGCTCCACCAGCCGGCTCGACGTCTTCACCCTCCTCCTCCTCCTCTTCGCCCTCGTCGCTGGAGTCGATCTCCTCCGCCGAGTCCTCGCCGCACGCCGGGTCCAGCCCGAACCAATCTTCCGGCTGGGCGACTCCATTATCGTCCACCTCGGGGGCGAAGACGTTGGTGTCGGTGTAGTCGGCGATCGCTGAAGCTCGCCGAATGATGGCCGGCCGCGCCGGCTCGAGCTCCGTGTCGGCTTGCTGCCGCCAGGTCGCCAGCTGGTCCAAGTTCAGGCCGGGATACCAGGCCTTGACGAACTCCAGCGCCCGCCCGGCGCCGGAGCGGGCCGCTGACGCCTTCCAAGCCTCGAAGCGCCCGACGGCCACCTCCAGCCAATCGGCGGTCCGACTAGGAGTGCGCGGGATCACTTGGCCGGGCCAGAGGGCGGCCAAGACCTGCGACCCGGCACGCTGAAGCCGGCGGAGCAGCCTGTGAGCCGGCTGGATACGAGCCTGGATCGCCAGGAGCTGCTCCTCCAGCCAGCGGCCGGCGGTCGGCGAGATCTCGAATCCGGCTTGCCTCTTCGCCTGGCGACGAGCTTCGATGGCCTGGTTGGCAGCAGTTGAGTAGCCAGGGAAGTACTCTGCGCAGAAAAGAAAAGAAGAACCCCAAATCAGAAAAACAAGTCAAAATGACAGATGGCAAGAAAGGACGAAGGGGTAGACGACTTACCGTCAACCAGATCCTCAATCTGGCCATAGCCGGAGACCAGAGTCTGCCTGGCTTCGTCCCAGGCGGCCGCCTCCGTCTCGAACTCGGCCTGGAGGGCGGCTTCGCGGTCCTGCACGGCCTTCAGCGCCGCCTTGTGGCTTTCCTCCTGGTCGGCCAGCTTCTTGACCAGGCGGTCGCGCTCCTGCACCAAGGCGGCGAGCTCCGCGTCCCTGGCACGAAGAGCAGTCTGGGACTCCCCCAGCTGTGCCCTCAGACTGGCGTTGGCCGCTGCAGAGATAGAAGAACAAGAAGAACGATGAGAAATCATCAAGGAAGATCCGAGCCGACTGCTCAGCAGTCGGCCTGAATCTCGGGGACTACACCCAGTGGGTGCGCTGACGCGCCCCCACATGAGATAAAGATCAAGTTACATACCTCGGCTTTCAGTGAGATCGGCGGTCTTCTGCATCAGCTCCCGAGCCTGGGAGTTGAAGGCGGCCGCTCGGAGGTTGTGATAGTCATGCAAGATGGACAGAAGATCGACGTGAGAACGAAAGCAACGATGAGAAATCATCAAGGAAGATCCGAGCCGACTGCTCAGCAGTCGGCCCGAATCTCGGGGACTACACCCAGTGGGTGCGCTGACGCGCCCCCACGAGAGAAATCAAGAAGAAGATGAGAATACTAACCCGGATGGCAGCCCGCGTGGCAAGGAATTCGTCGGTGAACTGCCTCAGCGCCGCGGCTTGGCCCTGGAGCCGGGTCCGGACGTCTTGCGCAGCGATGTTCACCACGGCTGTCCCTCCGCCTGGCGTCCACCCTGAGGTAGCGCTAGCCGCCTCCGCGTCTCGGGCCGACAAGCTGGAGCCCACGGCCGGCCGTGGCTCCGACGCCGCTTTCTGCGGCTCCGACGCGGCCTTCCCTGCGCGCCGGCTTGGCGGAACCCGGACCGCCACCACAGCTCCCGCGGCCGGCTCGCCTTCCGCCGACTGTGCGGGTGCAGGCTCAGTCTGGCCGCCTTGGGCCGCCCCAGTCGGAGGAGTCGGCCCCGGCGCCTCCCTCAATAAGATGACGTCGTCGCCGCTCCCTCCCAGATCCGGCTGGGAACCACTGGCTTCCCCTGGCGAGGGATCCGCGCCCCCGGGCGCCATGGTGCGCAGGGGGTGACCATCAAGGCCTCCCCTGCCGCCGCTTCGGCCTCGACCTCTGCCTGGGCCTTGGCTGCGGCCTCGGCAAGCGCCTTCGCCGCCTCCTCCTCCCGAGCTGCCTGGGCGGCGGCTGCCCTCCGTGCCTCCGCCTCCCGCGCTTCCTGCTCCTCCCGCACCTCCCGCGCGTTCCTTTCCGTCGCCTCCAGGAGGGCGGCGCGGGGATCTACGCGGCGGGTGGTGCTCCCAGAGCCCCCTGGCGACTCGACAACGGAGCCGGCAGCCGCCCGCTCGAGTGACAGTGGAGCTCTGATCAAAGAAAAGAAGACAAAGGTTCAGAAGACCACCCAAGAAAAGAAAGAAGGAGAATACACAGAGAGAAAGAAAGCTTACGCTGACACAGCCTGCGGCTGCTTCACCACTTTGCGGAAGCGAGCCGCCTTAGCGGCCGCTTCTTCCCGCCTGGTGGCTGCCGCCCCACCCCTCGGCTTCTTCGTCCGGCTACCGAACATGCCCTGAGTGGCGCGACGTTTCTGGCCTCTACCCCGAGCAGGCTGTGCGCCGGAGGAGCCCGCGCCGCGTCCGGAGGCTGGCTGGCGGGGCGGGACGACTTCGGCTTCGTCCTCGTCCGGCCAATCGTCGAAGGTCGCGGAGAACCCGGCGCCGCCTGCTTCGCCGCCGGCTTGGCCACCAGCCGGCTCGGCGGCTTCCTCCATATGGACCGCCCCCAGATCGGGGTCCTCCTGGTCGTGCTCGGTCCGGTCGGGGGCGAAGCGGCGCTCCACATCCGCCCCGCCGGCCGGCCGAAGCAGAGGATTCTGTCAAAAGAGCGAGCCGACTGAGTTAGAGTCGGCCCGGAGGAACTCGGCAACAAAGAGAAAAAGAGAAGGGGAGCGTACCGTAGGCGGAGGATTGGCGCGGCCGTATGGCTCCTTGCCGAATTGCCAGTCGTCGGGAAGCTGGCAGTTGGCGAGGTAGTTCACCATGTCGGCAGCGTCGGCCTGCGGCATCTCCTTGGTACACATCCGGCTCGGATCGAGCTGGCCGCTCATCTGACAGATCAGATGAGGCCGGCTCTGGAGCGGGAGGACCCGGCGCGTGACGAACGCGGCCAGAAGGTCGGGCCCCGTCAGGCCCTCCGACTGGACCATCACCCGCAGGCGGGCGATGGCGGCGTTCCCTCCCTGCGATAGCGTCACCGCCCGGAAGGACCACTGGGGCAGCCTCCCCGCCGATGGGCCGGCTACGTAAGCCGGCAGGTTGATGTAGTCGCCCCGGGGAGCGATGTTCCGCACGTAGAAGTATGATTTCTGCCACTTCTTCACCGATTGGATCAGCGTGATGATGAGGAAGGGGTTGTCGGCGCCCGATCTCCGCGATGCGATGAAGGCGCCAGTGTGGGCCGGCACGCCCTTGCTGCGCGTACCCAGCTTCGACTGGAAGAATTCCCCCCAGAGCTCGAGGGTGGGGAGGACGCCGAGATAGCCCTCGCACAGGGTGACGAAGGCCGACAGCAGCACTACCGCGTTGGGGGTGAGGTGGTGCGGCTGGAGCTGATAGAAGTCCAGCCAGGAGCGGAAGAAGGCGCTCACTGGCAGTCCGAAGCCGCGCAGGAAGTGCGAGCGGAAGACCACCCGCTCGCCCTCCTGCGGCGCCGGCCTGACCTCCTTCTCCGGCGCGAGGTGGACCTCCACTTTGTCCGCGCTGGGCAGACGCCGTGTGTCGCGAAGGAAGTCGATGTGGTCATTGTGGACGATGGAGCCATCCCAATCCCCGCCAAGCTGCTCTACGTGGGGAGGCATGGCGGAAGCTAGCACGGCGGCGGAGGAGCGTGCGGAGGAAGAGCGCGGCGGCGAGGCGCTGTTGCGAGAACGAGCAAGGCAAGAAGACGACGGAAGTAGGAGGAGCGTGCGAGGGCCTGCCGCCCTCCACCTCCCCCTACTTATAGCCTCACGCGGCCGAAGAGGCCGGACGTGGGGGGAGACGTGGGATTAACTGCGCCCACTCCCCCCACGTCTCGCGTTTATTACGCATAAGTGCGAGCCGAAACAGCCGCATGGAACGTGCGGGCGGTTCCGGGATACAAAAGATCCGCGCCTGGGCTGGGGCGCGGACGTGGCGGGCCCCTCTCTGCGGCAACGTCCCGTCTCGCGCGTGGGCTGGCAGGCTTTCCGGCTACGTGGCGCGCCGTCGGCCCGCGGCTGGCCCGCGGCCCGGCGCACATGCCAGCGGGTTCCCGCCCTCCGACTCCAGAAGATTTCGGCTCAGGCGACGTGCCTGACCAAGGCCGGCTCCCAGCTGCCGGCTTGTCGCGATGGGAAGCTGTTCGAGCTTCTCGAACCCTACTCCACCTCGAAGCCCGATCAGCTTCGGGGACTACGGTCGGAGTAAGTGGCCACGGGTAGCCAAACCGGCTACCCCTGGCTCTTCAGAAAATTTATCAGGCCTTTGGGCCTTCAAGCACTCCAAGCATTTGGGCCGCCTTCCCGGGCCGGCTACCACTAAAGCCGACTCCCGGAAGACGACCCAGCCTCGCCGACTCCAAGAAGCCGGCCCAGAAGGACGCCGACTCCTAGAAGCCGGCCACGACCACAACTACTCCAACTTAACGACGACCTGACGGGGCATGGCCACAGTGCGGCCCACGACGCCCGAAGCCCGAGGCAGGCATGGTTACAGGAGGCCGTACGGGAGGGATGTCTCCCGTGCGGCCGGGCACTGTAGCCACGCCAACTACGACGTCATCCACGACCCACTCCTGCACGGCCCAAGGACTGCGGGCCCCTTCAGCCAGAGGGAGGTGCGAAGGCGGCCCGGCCTTTCCTAGTTGGCCAGGAGCATAGCCGGCCTCCAGAAGCCGGCGACTCCCTTCCTCGAAGCAGGAGCCCATTTTTAAGGAGACAAGACGAGGTGAGGCTACAGTGATAGCCCCCGACGCGGATCACTGTAGCCACGCTTACCTTGACAAAGCCCTCATCATCAGAGGCGCGGCTACAGTAAGCAGCCGCCGACAAGACCCTAGGCGGTGGGGCCGGCCTGCCGACCGAGTAGCCGGCAGCCGGCGGGACCCACCAGCCGGCGGAGAAGCAGGCATGCGTAGACACTTACGGCTGGGGCCAGTTCCCAGTCGGATTACCATTGTACCCCCGGGGGGTAGGCCTATATAAACCCCCCGGAGCACCCATGCAAAGGGTTGGCACCTCTGCATGTTAGGCTTCCAAGCATAGCACACGCACACACACCATAGATAGAGAGAAGCAAGAGCTAGCCTTGTTCTTCTTCTCCCTTGATCCCAACAGCTCTAGGAGCGATTGTAGCTACTCTTTATCAAGCTAGTGATCATGCGGAGACCCCGCAGAGCAGGACTAGGGGTGTTATCTACTCGGAGAGCCTCGAACCTGGGTAAGATTCGCCGGCGTGCATGTCTTCGCCTCATCCCGTTTCCAGGCACCGGCGACGTTTTATTGGCTCCCACAATGATAAGCCATCCTTTGGCATATGTCGCACCAACCACCCGACACACTTCCATCAGTTCGTCGCTCCATCGCTCCGTCGTTTCCATGGCGGACGATCGCCGTGCTCGAGCTGAGCGTCGGGCTGCCCTCTCCGCCCGCGTCGCTCAGACGGCTCCCGTAGGCGGGCCACCTCGTCGTTCTCCGTCTCCCGCCGCCAACGCTGCCACCGGCCTGGCGGGGAACGAGCAGCAGGCGTCCTCACTGCATCCTTCGGTGCGGCAAGACGGCCGCACCGCTCCTCCATCGCTTACCCCTGCCGGTTCTTCGTCTCATGCGCACCGCGCTCCCATGGAGGCACGGGCCGCGTCATCGCGGCAAACGAGCTCCTGCGTTACCGCCTCGTCGACGACCTCTACGAGGAGTGGCTCGACCGCGTAGCCGAGCTCGTCCGCGCCGCAGGGGGCTCTCTGGCGCCGTCCCACTCTCTGCCTCCCACTCAACCAGCCTCGGGCGACGGGGCTCATGGCATGCCTCCACCACCTCAGTCCCAAGACGGTGCCTTGGCACCAAGGCGCGCGCCTCCGCGACGTGATCCACCACGCCCGGCGCCCGCACGCGAAGAAAGAAGCTGCCAAGAAATCCCGCGGTCGCAAGAAGCTGCACCAGCGCTCCTCGCGCCACCTCATCAAGACCGTGCGCCGCCTGCAGCAGTGCAGCGCGGACCTCGCCAAGACCAAGATCCACCTCAGAAGCGGGCCCCGGCAACCACGACCGGCTGCCGCGCCTTCACCACCGAGTTGCATAGCGTCGCCTGGCCAGGCAAGCTCAAGCCAGATCTGCCTCCTCGCTACGACGGCACCGCCGACCCCGCGGAGTTCCTGCAGCTCTATGAGCTAAGCATCGAAGCGGCCAACGGCGATGAAGAAGTCATGGCGAACTGGTTTCCCATGGCTCTCAAGGATGGAGCCCGCTCCTGGCTCCTGAACCTGCAGCACGGCTCGATCTCCTCCTGGGACGAGATGCGCGACCACTTCGTCGCCAACTTCCAGGGCACTCGTGACCGCCCACCGGCCGCGGGTGATCTACGCCACATCAAGCAACAACCAGGAGAGACCCTCCAGAAGTACATCCAGCGCTTCAACAACACCCGCCTCACGATCCCCAAGGTCACGGACGAAGCCATCATCTTCGTGTTCTCGGACGGCGTCCGTGACATCAAGATGAAGGAAGAGCTCGCTATCCACGAGGAGCTCTGCACATCTCAGGAGCTGTTCAACCTGGCGACCAAGTGCGCAAGAGCTGAGGAGGGGCGCCTCTCTCTCCTTAACCTGCCAGCTGCAGGAGCGGAGGAGAAGAAGGCCAAGGCCAAGGACGTGAAGTGCAAGGAGGCAGTTGTGCTCGCAGCGGAGCCCGATACCAAGTGGCGCAGAGATCAGCCCGAGTCATCCAAGAACGGCCGACCGTTCTGCGCCTTCCACAACCTGAACACCCACAACACCAGCGACTGTCAAGAGCTCAGAGCCATACGGGAAGGACGCTATGGTTGACGCCCCGAGCGGAACGACCGGGGCTACAGCCGCGGAGGAGGACGTGGAGGCGGACGCTGGGACGACCGTGGCCTGCGCCAGGAGTGGCGCGACCGGCCTCTTGAGGACCGCTGTCAGGACCAACCTCGCGAGGGCACCTGGAGGGATCCGCCTCGTGAGGATCTCCCCCAGGGCAACACCGGTCTTCCCCCGTTGCCGCCACTAAGAAGGAACGACGACCACCACCAGGACGAGGGGGTTGGGGGCTTCTAGGAGCCGCGTGCGATCGCCTGCATCTTGGGTGGTGCCCAGGCCCCAGCCTCTCAGCGCATCTTCAAACAGTTCGCTCGCGAGGTGAACGCGGTGCTCCCCAAGCTCGAGGCCATGCGCCCGCTCAGGTGGTCCCAATGTGCCATCGCCTTCAACTCGGCGGATCGGCTCAAGTGCGCAGCCACCGCTGGCGCCCTCCCTATGCTGTGCTCCCCGGTCATCAGCAATGTGCAAGTCACCAAGACTCACATCGACGGCGGCGCGGGGCTCAACGTCCTGTCCGTCGACACATTCGACAACCTCCAAGTGCCATATGAACAGCTCCAGCCAACCAAGCCTTTCTCAGAAGTGACCGACGGTTCCACCACACCGATAGGGCAGGTTCGCTTGCCTGTCACCTTCGGGGAGCGCAAGAACTACCGCACCGAGCTCATCTACTTCGACGTCGCGCACATCCGCCTGTCGTACAATGCCATCCTCGGGTATCCAGCCCTGGCCAAGTTCATGGCAGTCACTCATCATGGCTACAACATTCTCAAGATGCCCGGAAGCGGAGGAATCATCACGGTCCCGTGTGAAGAGAGGGATGTGGTGTGCTCCCTTGAGCGCGGCTTTCAAGCCGCAGCGATCGACGACCCCGACAGCAGAAGTGAAGGCCCTCCGAAGACCATCCCCAAGAAGAAGCTGCCGCGCCGCGCAGGACCCCAGGAGGATGGCGTCGCGGCAGGAGCCTCGTCAGGATCAGCGCCCGCTCCAGGGGCGCCTCCCTCCATCGCATAGGAAGACGCGCCCGGCGCCCTCCTCGGGCAGGGCTCGGGGGCTCTCTTCTAGAGGGCCTCAGACCTTGCCAACCTCACGAGGGAGGCGCTTGGGCACCACTTGGAAGCGTGCCTCGCGGCACATTTTCCTCAGGAGAGCACAGGGCAAGGAGTGCCCACCACCCAGGAGTTCATCACCAAGACCACCCAGGAACTGAAAGAAGCAAGAGCCATGCGCGGCCACAGCTGCTCACAAGGCGCAGCTCTCCATCCAGGCGAGGATGCCGGGCTGCGTGTCTGCGTCGACGTCCCAGGGCTCAACAGGGCCGCATCTCAGGAGCGCTTCTGGCCATCGCGTGTGGGCCGCTGCGAGGGCCCACCACACAGCTACGTTCGCATGCCCTTCGGCTTGCCGAGCGTGGCGTCGGCCTATCAGCGCAACATGCGGCGAGTCCTGGGGGCTCAGGAGGCCAGGTTCCATGCCATCCTGGAGGAGATGGAGACGGTCTTCAGGGAACCTCCTAAACCCCCAGAGCCTCCCGAGGCTCAGGGTCCCGGTGGCTCATGAGGAGTCATTTCTTCAAATGCGCGCCTTCAGCTGCACCAGCTCTACTTCGTCTACAGAACCAGGTGACATCTTCCAAGTTCGTTTAAGCTCGGAGCGCCCCTCGGGTTGCATCATCCCCAAGCCGCTCGGGCCGGACCTGGTGGCATGTATCTTCCTGCATTTATCCAAGTTGATCTGCTCTCCATGCTTAACCTGCCAACTGATATCGCCTGCCCGATTGCCGCCCGCCATGGGTCTGTTCATCCTATGCAATTCGCTTGCACGTTAAAAGGGGGCTCCTGAGCATCGCGACTCAGGAGCTCTTACTGGCTCTCCAGCCCTCACCCCTTGGCCTTGACCACGGCATCGCGACCTGGCATACCAGCGGCGGCTGAGCTCGCTCGAGGGCCGGGACCTGAGGATGTAGAGTGCTTGCATCTAACCGCCTTGCAGGAACACACAGTCACCAAGACTCAAGACCAGGCGCAACCCGCCTTGAGGTAGGGCCTCGTGAGTCCCGCGCTGGCTCACGAGTGCCCAGATACACCTCGCAGCCCTGCCGTGCAAGCCACGTGTCAGGGCGGGGCTGTACACGCCCCGGGGGCTCCTCCCCGAGGGGGCCCCCATCCCACGCCCAAGTGGAAGCACCATGCTCCGCGCTAGCTGTCGACACTGCCGAGGAGCGGCTATGCCCGTGCACAAGCAGAAGCACTATGCTCCGCGCTGGTGATAAACAACTGAGGGCGACCCCACGGTCGTGCCAACCTTAGGGAGCCCAGAGCTCAGCACCCATCCTTACCGCAACACCTCCCCTCGGGAGAGCCGTGCATGGGGGCTGGGCACGGGGGCTGCGCTCGGGTCACGCCCAAGCGCACGCCACCTAACTAGGTCCCCTGGACCTGGGCATCGCGCGCCCCTCCCGAGGCCTCGGCGAGGGCAAGTATGGGAATTGTTTGCATGTCAAGGGGGACTCATGAGCATCGCGACTCAGGAGCCTAACTGGTCACGTAGCCCCTCACTCCTTGGTCCGTCCTGGTCTCCGGTCGGCCCAATGGCGGTTGAGGTATGCGCGGGGCCGGGCTCTGCTGACGTAGAACATTAATCTATCCCCACGAACTCTCCCTATATGCTGTTTGCGCGTCAAGGGGGACTCCTGAGCATCGCGACTCAGGAGCCTAACTGGTCACGTAGCCCCTCACTCCTTGGTCCGTCCTGGTCTCCGGTCGGCCCAATGGCGGTTGAGGTATGCGCGGGGCCGGGCTCTGCCGACGCAGAACGCAAAGCAAATAGGAAGGAAATCGCGAAATCTCGAAGCAAATATTACAAGCATATTGTCCTCACAATACCAAATGAAAAGTCTAAACGCCTCCACGAGGCCTGATACATGTCGCAGGAACGGAACGGGAAGAATGGCCGCGGGTCACCTCTAGACGTCGCCGTCGCCTGTGGAAGGCGCTCCCTCGTGAGCGGTTTTGTCTTCACCACCAGCCGCAAGGTCGACGACGCCGGACAGAGGAGCGGAGACAAAGCTGCGGAACCTCCTCAGCAAGGCCCCCACCTGATCCTGCACGGCCGCGGCAGCCGCCTCATATTGATCTTCAGCTACAGGCTCCAGCAGCTCGTCAAGGCAAGCGTTGGGGTCGCGAAGGTGCAGGTGGCTAAAGACGCGAGTCAGCGCGGCTGAAGACAGGACGCGAGCTTCCGCCTCCGCCATGGGACCGAGACCATCAACGACCTCCTCAAGCGCCTTCACCATGAGAGGAAGCAGCTGGGCGGGGCCGTCCTCGTCGGTGTCCAGAGGCTTCTCCAGGCCATGCTTGTAGAGCGTCTTCAGCGCCTTGCGGGACCTCTTCTCGAGATCGGCAAAGGCCACGCGGTCTTCAGCCAGGACTCACGCATTGGCATCAAGATCGGCCTCCCTCGTCCCCATCTTCCGCTCCAACTCTTCCAACCGGTTGCACTCGGCGGCCTGCTTCTTCCCCAGCTCCGCCAACTCAGCATCACGGTTCTTGACGGCTTCCTCCCGGGCCTTCATCTCCTCCTCCTTCGCTTGGCGGCAACGCACCTCTTCGTCGTGCTTGTCGCACAGGCTCTGGAGCTCGCCCTCCAGCACTTGGCAGTGGTCACGGGCGGCCTTGGCGTCTTTTAGCGCCACCTCACAATCAGCTGAAGCGCTGGCGGCCCCTTGCTTCTCCTTCTCGGAAGCCACAGCAGCCTAGCCCAGCGCCGCGCGAACTGCCAGGTCGGAGTGAAGCCAGCCAGAGGCCAACTCCAGACGCCCAGCCACCAGGCGCGGGTCCGTGCTCAGGAGATCCGCCTACAGCTGGGTCATCTCCGAAAGGGCATGCTCCAGGACGGCAGCAGGAGCAGAAGAACCATGGAGTGGAGGTGCAGCAGTGGGAGGAAGCGACATCGTCACCATGGTTTGGGAGACCGCGGGTTCCGGAGCAGCTGGGACCTCATCAGCCGCGCCAAGTACCGGCACCTCCGGAGCTAGAGGGGCCATGGGGGCTGACTCCACGCGGCGATGCTCCTCTTGGCCTCGCGAGGACGATCGGGCCGGGGAGATGCGGGCGCTGTTGCCTCCTTTCTCCGCGGGAGGCACGGCCGCTGCGTCTTCCTTCCTCCTCTTCGCCGAAGATGTCGGCCTGATCAACCAGGGGCGAGTATCAGGAAACAACAAGGACAAGGCGAAGCTTAAGACACTTACCGATCCACTGCGATGTATTCCACTGACCGCTTGGGAAGCTTGAAGCTTGAAAGCTTCGGGACCTAAGGAGCAGGCATTCGGGCTCCAGCGGTGCCAGGCGGAGTAGAGGCAGAGCCGGAGCCAGCCCCAGGAGGTGCCAGGGCGGAGGCGGCACCACGGGCTACCAGCGACGACCTACCCTTCATTGGGATGAGGGGTTGCTCCCTCTCCCCTTGGAAGGCGTCGGCCTCGGCATCATCAGGAAGGGCGCAGAGAATCTCGGCCTTGCTCAGGGGGGAAGTCTCCCCCACCTCTTCCAGGGTCTTCTCCGAGTCCTCCTCCTCTTCTCCCTCTCCGTGGGACTCACCAGAAGACACCTCCACCGGTTTCTGCGCCTTAGGAACTCCTGGAAGCGTTGGCGGCACCAGCCCGCGCGAATCAAAAGTCGGCCTGGAGGCAACAAATTCCTCCCGGTCCCTGTGTTGGAACAGGGGAACGAAGGCGCTAGGCGAGTACTCCTGGTTGTCCCCGACTATGAGGCGCAGGACGGCGTCCAATTCATCGCCAGGCAGGTCCCTTGGCCTCAGGCGGATCTTGTTCTCCTCTTCTTCAAGCTCACAGAGGGGGCGCGCGCGCCTGGAGTGGTGCAACCCCCAGCATCAAGAACTCCCTCAGGAGCATCGCCCCCATTACCTTGGCCGCCCTCGCATTGCCCGGCCTCAGGTCGGTTATCATCTGCCCCAACACCAACGATGCCCGCTCGTCGACAAGCTCCGCCTTGGGCCACCCCCCGTTGGGAGGGGGCGCCGCTGTTGGCAACACCAGACGCGGGTCGGCGCGCTGGGCATCCATCATGACCCATTTGGATCGGATGTTGTCGGCCCTCTTCCCGGTGCTCGAGATCGAGTTGGCCTTGCCGCATTCAACGAAATTAGCGCACTCGGAGGTGTGCTCGCCGCTGACGTGGAGGAAGAAGAAATGGCGCAGGAGCGCCACGGATGGCATAACGCCCAGGTACGCCTCACAGTAGTAGGCGAAGATGGACAGGAGGAGGACAGAGTTGGGATGGAGATGTAACGCCTGCAGCCCGTAGTGGTCGAGGACTTCATAAAAGAAATCAGAGAAGGGAGGAACCAACCCGACGGCGACGCTGCTCAAGAAGAAGGGGAAGAAGGTGCTCCCCTCAGGCTCTGGCTCGTCGGACGCGAGCTGGAGCTCCGTCTTCCCCCACTCATTGCTCTCGCACGCCGTCAGCAGGCGCACGGAGGCGAGGCTCTTCTCCGTGACGGTGGGCGCCTCAAGGGCTGGCTCATACCAAGCAGGTGCTGAGGAAGTCTTGACCTTGCGCGGCGCCATGGGCGGCAGATGCAGAGCAAGGATGGAGCAGATCTGGAGATAGAGGCGGCAAAGAGCAGGAAAGGGGATCTGGAGCGAGGCAAGGAAGAAGCAATGAAGGAAAGAACTGCCCACGCCAGCCTTTGTCAGGGCAAGCAGTTGCCGAGGCAGCGTGGGGAAGCGGAGACGCCTGTAGGAGATATGCCCTAGAGGCAATAATAAATGATATTATTTATCTCCGAGTTCATAATTATGTTTATGTTCCATGCTATAACTGCTATGGTTCTCGAGTCTGCAATAACCACGAGGCTCGGAGGAAGACTCGTATGCACGTGTGGAATAATAAACGGTAAAATGTATTCCTAGTCTGGCCTCTAAGACTAGCTCAAGTGTTGCATGATGGTTATGTTTTCCTGATCATGGGCATGTCTATGTCAGCAACCTTGAGGGCACAATGTTAAGAGAACATTTGTGTTGAATCGACCCGGATTGATGTTATGCTATGAGATTCATTCATCACAAGTTTATTGGTACATAACACAGAGATGGTTAACGTTTGCATGATTCCTTAGACCATGAGAGTATTGAGTTTCTTCATGCTTGCTTCATGAACTTTGGGGTTTGTTAAACGTCATCCGTAAATGGGTGGCTATTACGGCGGCTTACGGGTTCATGGAAAAGTGTGTCAAGTAACTTGATAGCTCAAGATTGGGATTTGCTCCTCTGACAATGGAGAGATATCTCTGGGCCCTCTCGGTATTACGGTATCCATCATCGTCTGGCCAGACACTTTGTGATTTGATCACGGGGATGCCGGAACACGATAACGAGAAAAGAGAACAATACCGGTAACGAGGTAACTAGCATAGTGGACAAGTTGTTGATCCACAGGAATGCCAACATGTCTCACCTCGGGTATTTGTAACATATCGCGAAGCAACAGGAATAGCACACGGCAACTGGAGGTTCACTCGAATATTTATTCGTGTGGGTATAGGGGTCAATATGGGTGTCCACGGCTCCGATGTTGATCATTGATCGGAAGGGGTTCCGGGTCATGTCTATACTTCACCGAACCTATAGGGTCACACGCTTAAGGGTCATCTATCTGCTGAATACTAGACAGGGAGTCTGAGAGAAAATCACCGAAAAAGTTTCGGACACCGAAAAGTTTCGGACAGCGGAATCGTATCGCAGAGAGAGGTCATCGGATAAGTTTCGATGATACCGAAAAGTTGTTTCGGGATACACCATTAAGTCAAATTGGTTTCGGCACATGCCTGATAATTCTTGGAGGATGCCAGAATCATTCTGGAAGCTTTTTGGAATTTTCTGAGATAAAAACCGGAAATGTTCCGGAGCTGCCGGAGCCACTTCAGATGCGTTTCGCAGATGAAAATCACTAAAACCGGAATTGTTTCGGAACGCGTTGAAAATCATTTTAGTGGGTACTGGAAATGTTCTTAGCCCACATAAATATTTTCAGTTCGAGCAGACGCTGAAAAATGTCGTCGTGAATAGTGAAAATCAGCTTTATGGTTGCTTTATGGAAAGCCACCTTTTGGGGCTTTGCTCCAAAAGATCTTGGGGATGACATGGATGGATAGGAGCCATTTTTTGGGCCCCTCATGGGGGTGTGGCCGGCCACATGAGGTATCCCCCCTTGGGGACCCTCTTGTTCCTTGGTTTCACTCCTAGGTCCTTGTGGAAGGACTTCATTCATGTGCATTTTGGGTTTTTTGTGAAACTACCCTACCCCCTTGGGATTTCCTATAAATAGAGGTGGAGGGGCAGCCCTCCACATCCATCCCTTGCTCTCATACACATGCCATGCATTATCTGGCTTCTTCTCTCCCTCCCACGAAAAGAGTTTCGTAGAGCCGTAAGGCTGTCTGGGTTCCGGCAGGAACTAGTTCTGGACGGCGAAGCCCTGCTGGATAGATGACACCGTATGTGTGCAACTCTGTAGAGAGATCGTAGTTTCGGTCTTAGTTCGTGAGTGCCTCCCGAAGGGCTGTCCGTGTGACCGTCCGAGTTTCGAAGGTCCTCCCGAAGGGCTGTCCGAGTGACCGTTCGAGTTTCGAAGGTCCTCCCGAAGGGCTGTCCGCGACACCGTCCGGGGGGGCTGTTCGACCGCCTCCCGGAGGGCTGTCTGAGGAGCAGATGAGGGTACACATCCTCGCGGTTGGGAGGTTGTAAATCCTAGCTGCGGGGATCTGCACCGCCGATCGTCATCGACTCTACTTCCCGCTGCGCTACGAGTCGGTAACGAAAAAAGATCAAACCATGTATGCAGTCTCCATAGTAGTCCTAGGCTGGTGCGTAGGTCGGAATTTTTTTGTTTTCTGCTGCGTTCCCCTATAGTGGCATCAAGAGCCGTGCTATGCGTAGATGCAGGTTTCGATCTAGAATACATGGAGATGTATGGGTATTGCATAATATAATTAGGTAGTAGATGAGATCTATTGCTGAAAATTATTTATGCGGGTGACAGATGAAATCTGTTACCCGAGGTTCTTGTTGCTTCCCTAGAATTTGCGTTTGCTCAATCTCGAGACAGCATGGTGGAATTTGACAAAGTTCTGGCAATCCGTGATCCTGATTGATCATGGAAGTGCTATCAGTTCTTTGGGTTCTGCCGTAGTCAAAAGAAAGATGAAATTCGCAGATGAAAGGGCATTGCAGATATGATCTGCACGGGGGTCATGCGTATGACGAAGTTTAGTATGGGGCTCGAGATTTAATTATCCCGTCTTTCATACACCCCGAGATGTTAATCTAGCAACCTGAATAATCATACTTGATGATAAAACGTTGGTAGCTGCGGTTTAAGTCAAAACCTTAGAAGCCACGTAAAATAAAATTTTGCATAAACCTATTAGAGGCGTCTAACTTGGTTTTGCAGGATGTGCATGTGATGTGGTATAGCAGTGCTCATACTAATTCGATTATGTATGAGATGACTATATGATGTAATTTGATTAACATGACCTACGTGTCATGATTCGGCATGATGGCTGGAGCCATATGATTGCATTTTAATGACCTGCGTGTCAACCTTGTTGTAATGCATTATTTTATTAGCTATAGAGATAGCAATATTATCTGGTGCATCGACAAGGTGGTGGCAATCTTCGTGAAGGTGACCACCGACGCGAATGCCGAAGACGAAGAAATGAAATACTTCTCCGTCAGAAAGGGCTATACCATATCATGCTATTATGAATTGCCTGAGATATTTATCCCTTATGATGCACCCTTCTTGATTGCGCGGTAGTCGCTTTTATTAGGGTGATCTCTCACTTAAAATATCAAGTAGTTAGTGTTCTCCCAAGTGTAGCACCGTCACGGCACCTATCTTTTCGGGGTGCGCCATGGATGCATGGGTACGAACGATTAGAGAAGTGTGAGGCGGGTGAGGTCAGACCTCGCAGCAAGATCACTTGGTTGTCTTGACGTTCATGGCAGGATCGTCCTGAGCTCGGAACACACGCATCGAAAGATGAGCAAGAGTCACATAGAGATGTGATCGGCAAGTTGGCCTACCGATTAAAATTCCCGTTATGAGATGATGATTCTATGGCGATGAATTGAAGTCTGGATCTTGTATCACTCAAAATTAATTGTGAGAGATATTGATTTGAGTGGGAGCGCACTGTTGAATTAACATGTTTAATTCTCAGTGCAATTAATTATGAACAGTGTCTAAGTGTTTCTTGCAAAATAGTTGTAGAATAATGGCTCATTTCCACCTTCCCTATTAAAATTGAATAGCTGTTAAATATCTGGTTAAAACTTTACGATTGGTAACGTAATATGAGGATTGTCCTCAAAAGTGCCGAGAAGGACATTGTCCTATCGCATGCTTTCCGTATCCTCCCGCTAATGCTATGGATCATGTGACTCTCGTCCTTCGATCCAAAAGCTAGTATTCTGTTACAGTCAAGTGGAATATGTTTGCTTCCATGAAACCCAAACTTCGAAAGTTGGGATAGTTATATGATATTCATGGAACTGAAAATTATTTTCAGATACAAACAAAGCAATGTTTGTTTGCAAGTATTAGTAAAAGTGTTTACTATGCATTTGACTGTTGGGAAAGGGATCCAGAAGAACGCCTATCATATAATGAAAGGTGAATAAAACAACAACTTAAAGAGAAAGGAAGTGTCCAAAGGGTGTTAGTATGACTTACACGCCTAGGTAGTCCGGGGCTAACGCCACTCTTAAGTTGGGTGCTTCTTTTGCGAGTAGGAGAAATACTAAAAGTTAAACTGTTAGAAGTAAAAAGGCAGAAAGAAAGATGACTGGAATATCCAGCTCATGTATGAATGTCATACAAGTTTTTGTTGTATAGTAGGCTGGTCAAAGATATAGTTCTTGGGAATTCTGGTTAAACATGTTAATCACTAATTCTTGGGTATTGTGAGTTAATCACAAAGATACCCGCTCGATTGCATTCAATTGCGAATCACTGTAAGAGCTACTGTGGCCTAAAAAGACTAGCCAGAAATGAGGTTAAGGTATACACAGGGAACATAGTAAATGTTACTATACCTTCCATCGGTGTATTGCCATATGTATTTATTTTCATAATTCATTTAGAGTTTTACAAACTCTATCCCATTGCATAAGATATCTTGCAAGAAGGTTGTTCATAAGAGAACTTTTATGTTCGATGTTATGAATAACACAAGGGCCATACTTTCATTATGAATGAGATGTATGTTATGAATATTGATAATAATACAATACCTCTGGGTTTACTTTCATAATTCATTTTAGAGTTTCATACACTCTAGCCCATTGCACAATGTTTGTTGCAAAAGAGTTGTTCATAAAAACAACAATTGTTGTTAAGTATTATGAATAACATAAGGGCCATACTTCCATCATCGATGGGACGTATGTTATGAATATTGAGGGTAATATGATACATCCATAACACTGACGCTAAATGTCGCAAGACTAAAAGAATACCACACAAGTGTGGCACTACATTTGGTCACATTGAGAAACCCGCATGGAAAATTCCATTATGATGGATTTTGAAGTCTTTTTGATTTTGAATCATCTGACACTTGCAACTTTCCTCCGAAAAGTGAAGTGACTAAAATACCGTTCACAGGCCATAAGGAACGAACAACAAACTTATTAGTGATCATACATTTGATGTGTGTAGTTCGATAAGTGTTGTTAGTGGTGGATTTATTTATCTGCAGAAATGACTCAAGTAGATATGTGGATATTTACTTGATGAGACGTAAGTCTGGATCTTTTGAAATCATTCAAAAGGTTCTCAAAAATAAAGTAGAAGTTATTGTAACAAGAAAATTATGCTTCTGCAATTTGATTGCACAAAGGAATATTTGAGTTACATGTTTAGCGAATGTCTGATGAGTTGTGAAAGGGGTTTCATAACTTGCACCTCCCGGAACACCACTGCAAGTGGAAAGTCCGTGGAGATGTAATCAAACCATTTATGACATGGTAAGGTCAAAGATGACATAAATAAATTTGCCTTTATCCTTTTAAAGTGATGCTTTAGAGACTGCGGCTTTTACACTGAAAAGAGCTACATCGGGTCTGTTGAAATGAAGCCATGGTATGGTACGCCCAACCATGTTATATCTTTTCTTAAACATTTGGAATATGGGGCTTGTGTAAAAGGTTACAAACCTATTCCAAATCAGACAAGTGCTACTTTGTAGGTTATACCAAAATGTTGGGTATTCCTCCCTCACTATACCGAGGCAAATAGTTTTGCCGCGAAACGGTGTGCTTTTAAAGAGAATGGTTCTTTCAAAAAGGTGAGTGGGAGAATAGTGCAACTCGACGAGATAAACAGTATCTACGTCATCAGATCAAAGGAAAGAGACCTTGGAAGTAATTCCAGAGTTTCCTACCGCGACTGATACGGAAGTCTCTACAATAAAATGTATGAACTTCGGTCGAACTTGCAGCTGAACCACGTAGGCAAGGCTCGTGCAAACCTCTCAGGTGCGCAAACGAGATATTGTTGTTAGACAACATTATACCTACGATACACAAGGAAGCGTTGATGGGCCCTGACTCCGGAATTGGCTAAATGCCAATACAACCCGAGTTAGTTTCCATATAAGTGATCCAAGATTAAAACCTTGATACACCTTTCGGAAGACTTAGAGTCTAAAGAATATTTATGGAACTTAAAACTGATACGGATAAAATGTTTTATCCATAAAGCTCGACTTGTTGAAATAACAAGTTCAAGAGTTGACTACGATGAGGTTGTTTTCATCGTAGCGATGCTTAAAGTCGGTTCGGGTTGAACTAGCAATTAATACATATTTCAATCATGAGATATGAAACATGGATGATAAAAGGATTTCCATCTGATGGAAATGAAAGCTAGGACTTGTATATGATACAGTCCAAAGTAATTTGTCGATCCAGAGGATGCTAGTAGGTATGCAAACTTCAGAGTTCCAGCAATGGACAGAAGAGAGCAAAATGGAGTTGGAATCTTCGTGTTTTGATGAAATGGTCAAAGGGGTTTTGACTTCATCAATGGGTAACGAAGATGCTTGTAATTCAAGAAAGTAAGTGGGAGCGTAATAATATTTCTAAAAACCTTATGTGCTTGGCACATTGGTAATTGGAAATAAATTTCTTGACACAAATTAGGACTTCATTTGAAAATAGTTTTTCGATGAAGTGCTTAGGCTAAATAGCCTCAATATTAGGCATGATGATCTATGGAGATAGATTTACCTAATGGGGCTAAGCAATGAATACATATTGACAAGATGCTAAAACCTTTTAGCATTTAAAACGCCAAGGAGTGATTCTTGCCAAAGTCACATGGAAAGAGTTTTTGCAAGACTCGGTGTCCCAAAACACTGATGAGTAAAATACATGATGCAGATTCCACACACTTTTGTGTTTGGATTAATCATGTATTCCATGGTATGTAAAACAACCAGATATGTCCGATACTCCCAAGGTGTTGCGAGTATGGATACCAAAGTGATCAAATTACTGATCATGGGACAACAGTGAAAGATGTCACAGAGTACTAGAGTAAGTACTGATGACATGGTTTTCTCGCAAGCAGAGATCATGAAGAGTTCGTTGTAAAATGTTACATCGATACAGTCTTCATCTTTTCTCCATGCGATTTTCGATTTAAATTAAGGGTTTTGTGTAACACACAATGTGGTGGCACAGTTAGTTGGAATTTGTTCAAACTAGTTACTGTGGCGAATTCTATAACAAGGGCTAAGTATGTTGACGCTTTAGAAGCGACAAAGAAGATGTTGAATCATATAGTTCATTCATGAACTTAGTATAGTTCCAAGATGGCTTTTGACAATGGGACACTACTGCAGGTAGTTGCTCCATAACTCAGTCTGAGGAATCCAGGTTCGACCTGTGATTCACATACATACAAAGCCAAGTCCACACAAAATATGAATTTTGTGAAAACGTGAAAACGCGAGGGCATGCAAAGATACACACGGAACTGAAGTCATCAGATCCGTTGGACATCAGGCTATACCACAAGCGAAGCATAGTTACACCGGTGTGCCACAGGTGTGAAGTGCATTAGCATAAGCTAGATTATTGACTCTAGTGCAAGTGGGAGTCTGTAGGAGATATGCCCTAGAGGCAATAATAAATGATATTATTTATCTCCGAGTTCATAATTATGTTTATGTTCCATGCTATAACTGCTATGGTTCTCGAGTCTGCAATAACCACGAGGCTCGGAGGAAGACTCATATGCACGTGTGGAATAATAAACGGTAAAATGTATTCCTAGTCTGGCCTCTAAGACTAGCTCAAGTGTTGCATGATGGTTATGTTTTCCTGATCATGGGCATGTCTATGTCAGCAACCTTGAGGGCACAATGTTAAGAGAACATTTGTGTTGAATCGACCCGGATTGATGTTATGCTATGAGATTCATTCATCACAAGTTTATTGGTACATAACACAGAGATGGTTAACGTTTGCATGATTCCTTAGACCATGAGAGTATTGAGTTTCTTCATGCTTGCTTCATGAACTTTGGGGTTTGTTAAACGTCATCCGTAAATGGGTGGCTATTACGGCGGCTTACGGGTTCATGGAAAAGTGTGTCAAGTAACTTGATAGCTCAAGATTGGGATTTGCTCCTCTGACGATGGAGAGATATCTCTGGGCCCTCTCGGTGTTACGGTATCCATCATCGTCTGGCCAGACACTTTGTGATTTGATCACGGGGATGCCGGAACACGATAACGAGAAAAGAGAACAATACCGGTAACGAGGTAACTAGCATAGTGGACAAGTTGTTGATCCACAGGAATGCCAACATGTCTCACCTCGGGTATTTGTAACATATCGCGAAGCAACAGGAATAGCACACGACAACTGGAGGTTCACTCGAATATTTATTCGTGTGGGTATAGGGGTCAATATGGGTGTCCACGGCTCCGATGTTGATCATTGATCGGAAGGGGTTCCGGGTCATGTCTATACTTCACCGAACCTATAGGGTCACATGCTTAAGGGTCATCTATCTGCTGAATACTAGACAGGGAGTCTGAGAGAAAATCACCGAAAAAGTTTCGGACACCGAAAAGTTTCGGACAGCGGAATCGTACCGCAGAGAGAGGTCATCGGATAAGTTTCGATGATACCGAAAAGTTGTTTCGGGATACACCATTAAGTCAAATTGGTTTCGGCACATGCCTGATAATTCTTGGAGGATGCCAGAATCATTCTGGAAGCTTTTTGGAATTTTCTGAGATAAAAACCGGAAATGTTCCGGAGCTGCCGGAGCCACTTCAGATGCGTTTCGCAGATGAAAATCACTAAAACCGGAATTGTTTCGGAACGCGTTGAAAATCATTTTAGTGGGTACTGGAAATGTTCTTAGCCCACATAAATATTTTCAGTTCGATCAGACGCTGAAAAATGTCGTCGTGAATAGTGAAAATCAGCTTTATGGTTGCTTTATGGAAAGCCACCTTTTGGGGCTTTGCTCCAAAAGATCTTGGGGATGACATGGATGGATAGGAGCCATTTTTTTGGGCCCCTCATGGGGGTGTGGCCGGCCACATGAGGTATCCCCCCTTGGGGACCCTCTTGTTCCTTGGTTTCACTCCTAGGTCCTTGTGGAAGGACTTCATTCATGTGCATTTTGGGTTTTTTGTGAAACTACCCTACCCCCTTGGGATTTCCTATAAATAGAGGTGGAGGGGCAGCCCTCCACATCCATCCCTTGCTCTCATACACATGCCATGCATTATCTGGCTTCTTCTCTCCCTCCCACGAAAAGAGTTTCGTAGAGCCGTAAGGCTGTCTGGGTTCCGGCAGGAACTAGTTCTGGACGGCGAAGCCCTGCTGGATAGATGACACCGTATGTGTGCAACTCTGTAGAGAGATCGTAGTTTCGGTCTTAGTTCGTGAGTGCCTCCCGAAGGGCTGTCCGTGTGACCGTCCGAGTTTCGAAGGTCCTCCCGAAGGGCTGTCCGAGTGACCGTTCGAGTTTCGAAGGTCCTCCCGAAGGGCTGTCCGCGACACCGTCCGGGGGGGCTGTTCGACCGCCTCCCGGAGGGCTGTCTGAGGAGCAGATGAGGGTACACATCCTCGCGGTTGGGAGGTTGTAAATCCTAGCTGCGGGGATCTGCACCGCCGATCGTCATCGACTCTACTTCCCGCTGCGCTACGAGTCGGTAACGAAAAAAGATCAAACCATGTATGCAGTCTCCATAGTAGTCCTAGGCTGGTGCGTAGGTCGGAATTTTTTTGTTTTCTGCTGCGTTCCCCTACAACGCCCACGTCCAATCAACCGCCACGCGTCAACCAAGGCCGTAGGCTTTTGGGTCCCGCGGTGCTCCGAACTTGACCCTTGGCTTCGCCACGAAGCCAAGCCCGAGCGCACCTGGGGCCCGGGGGCTACTGTCGGCGTTCTGGGAATGGGGGTCCCCAAACTTGCCCGCCTGCGGCCCATAGTGTGGCTAAGCAGCAGGCCGTATGGCCCATCTTCATCAACAAGGCACCCAAGACCCTCGCGAGGGTCCAAGCCTCGCGAGGCGGACGACGCAAGGCCTCCTCTGGACTGGCCTAGCCAGGCAGGCTCACGAGGAGCGGAGATATCAAGGCGAGGCAAACCTTGCGAGGCTCTCGTGACGTGAGCCATGTCGAACGGCACTAGGCGGGCGCCAGCACGCGCAGCGTCCTTATTTCCTCTTTGGTGCTAAGGAGGCCAACGCAGGCGAAGAGTACCGAGGCATCAGGCAAAGGTTGCCATATTGGTGCAACAAGACCAAGACCAGGAGGACTGCAAGGCGGAGGTCATCGTGGAGCCCAAGACGGCGTCACCCCAGAGCCTTTCGCAGGCATAGACCACTTTTGTCAGGATAGCTTGTACTAGTTGTCCCCCTTCAAATTTGCCCATCGTTGTTGGCTCCCTTCCCGCTTGATATTTGGGAAGAGGACCAGGGCCTCTATAAATAGGACTAGCCACCACAGTAGGAGGCAACTGATCCAAAATTGGTTCAGATCATCCTCAACTACACAAGCACAAGAACACCTCAACCTCAGGAGGCTGTTCTTCCCTTGAACTGTTCATCGTCAGCCCAAGAGGCAATCCACCACCACCACACTGGAGTAGGGTATTACACCACAATGGTGGCCCGAACCAGTATAAACCTCGTGTCTTTCTGTGTTGCGAGTGGGTCGAGTTCGCCCGCGAGATCTTAGTGAGCTAGAGCGTAGATTGGTAGGAGGGAAAGACTTCGCGCACACCCCAGTGTTCGAACC
This sequence comes from Triticum aestivum, assembly GCF_018294505.1. Classification (NCBI taxonomy): domain Eukaryota; kingdom Viridiplantae; phylum Streptophyta; class Magnoliopsida; order Poales; family Poaceae; genus Triticum; species Triticum aestivum. The sequence goes on along the minus strand of NC_057802.1, from coordinate 272,634,000 downwards.
TTAAGGGTTTGCCGGAACCCCATATCCGACAGGATGCCCCGGAAGGCATCCCCTCTTTCGTCTTTGTTCATCGGTAACTTTACTTGGAGCTATATTTTTATTCACCACATGATATGTGTTTTGCTTGGAGCGTCATTTTATTTTATTTTATTTAGTTTTGCTTGCTATTTGAATAATATCCCTAGATTTGAAATTCTTAAATGTTAGAGATTCTTCACATAGTTACATAATTATTCGACTACTCATTGATCTTCACTTATATCTTTTGGAGTAGTTTGTCATTTTCTCTAGTGCTTCACTTATATCTTTTTAGAGCACGGCGGTGGTTTTGTTTTTCATGCTTCACTTATATTATTTTGAGAGTCATTAGAACAGCATGGTAATTTGCTTTGGTTATAAATTTAGTCCTAATATGATAGGCATCCAAGAGGGATATAATAAAAACTTTCATATAAAGTGCATTGAATACTATGAGAAGTTTGATTCCTTATGATTGTTTTGAGATATGAAGATGGTGATATTAGAGTCATGCTAGTTGAGTAGTTGTGAATTTGAGAGATACTTGTGTTAAAGTTTGTGATTCCCGTAGCATGCACGTATGGTGAACCATTATGTGATGAAGTCGGAGCATGATTTATTTTATGATTTTCTTCCTTATGAGTGGCGGTCGGGGACGAGCGATGGTCTTTTCCTACCAATCTATCCCCCTAGGAGCATGCACATAGTACTTCATTTCGATAACTAATAGATTTTTGCAATAAGTATGTGAGTTCTTTATGACTAATGTTGAGTCCATGGATTATACGCACTCTCACCCTTCCACCATTGCTAGCCACTCTAGTATCGCGCAACTTTCACCGGTACCATACACCCACCATTACCATCCTCAAAATAGCCACCATACCTACCTATTATGGCATTTCCATAGGCATTCCGAGATATATTGCCATGAAACTTTCCACCATTCCGTTTATTATGACACGCTTCATCATTGTCATATTGCTTTGCATGATCATGTAGTTGACATTGTATTTGTGGTAAAGCCACCTTCATAATTCTTTCACACATGTCACTCTTGATTCATTGCACATCCCGGTACACCGCCGGAGGCATTCATATGGAGTTATATTTTGTTCTAAGTATCGAGTTGTAATTCATGAGTTCTAAGTAAATAAAAGTGTGATGATCATTATTAGAGCATTGTCCCAGTGAGGAAAGGATGATGGAGACTATGATTCCCCCACAAGTCGGGATGAGACTCCGGACGAAAAATAAAAAAAAGAGAAAAAAAGGCCATAAAAAAAGAGAGAAGGCAAAAAAAAACAAAAAAAATGAGAGAAAAGGAGAGAAGGGGCAATGCTACTATCCTTTTACCACACTTGTGCTTCAAAGTAGCACCATGATCTTCATGATAGAGAGTCTCCTATGTTGTCACTTTCATATACTAGTGGGAATCTTTCATTATAGAACTTGCCTTGTATATTCCAATGATGGGCTTCCTCAAGATGCCCTAGGTCTTCGTGAGCAAGCGAGTTGGATGCACACCCACTTAGTTTCTTTTTGAGCTTTCATACACTTATAGCTCTAGTGCATCCGTTGCATGGCAATCCCTACTCACTCACATTGATATCTATTGATGGGTATCTCCATAGCCCATTGATATGCCTAGTTGATGTGAGACTATCTTCTCCCTTTTTTGTCTTCTCCACAATCACCATTCCATTCCACCTATAGTGCTATGTCCATGGCTCACGCTCATGTATTGCATGAAGATTGAAAAAGTTTGAGAACATCAAAAGTATGAAACAATTGCTTGGTTTGTCATCGGGATTGTGCATGATTTAAATATTTTGTGTGATGAAGATAGAGCATAGCCAGACTATATGATTTTGTAGGGATAGCTTGCTTTGGCCATGTTATTTTGAGAAGACATGATTGGTATGTTAGTATGCCTGAAGTATTATTGTTTTGATGTCAATATTAAACTTTTGTTTTGAATCTTATGGATCTTAATATTCTTGCCACAATAAAGAAGATTACATTGATAAATATGTCAGGTAGCATTCCACATCAAAAAATCTGTTTTTATCATTTACCTACTCGAGGACGAGCAGGAATTAAGCTTGGGGATGCTGATATGTCTCCAACGTATCTATAATTTTTGATTGCTCCATGCTATTATATTATCCATCTAGGATGTTTTATATGCATTTATATGCTATTTTATATGATTTTCAGGACTAAACTATTAACCTAGAGCCCAGTGCCAGTTTCTGTTTTTTCCTTGTTTTTGAGTTTTACAGAAAAGGAATACCAAACAGAGTCCAATTGACGTGCCAATTTTTGATGATTTTTTATGGACAAAGAAGCCCCCAGAGTAAAAGAGTTGGGCTGGAAGAGTCCCGGGCGGTCCACGAGGGTGGGGGCGCGCCCTACCCCCCTGGGCGTGGGCCCCTATCTCGTGGATGACTCGGAGACCCCCCTGACGTGAGACCTACGCCAAAAATTCCTATAAATACAGAAACCTCCAGAAAATAACCTAGATCGGGAGTTCCGCCGCCGCAAGCCTCTGTAGCCACCAAAAACCAATGGGGACCCTGTTCCGGCACCCTGCCGGAGGGGGATCCCTCACCAGTGGCCATCTTCATCATCCCGGCGCTCTCCATGACGAGGAGGGAGTAGTTCACCCTCGGGGCTGAGGGTATGTACCGGTAGCTATGTGTTTGATCTCTCTTTCTCTCGTGTTCTTGATTTGGCATGATCTTGATGTATCGTGAGCTTTGCTATTATAGTTGGATCTTATGATGTTTCTCCCCCTCTACCTTCTTGTAATGGATTGAGTTTTCCCTTTGAAGTTATCATATCGGATTGAGTCTTTAAGGATTTGAGAACACTTGATGTATGTCTTGCATGTGCTTATCTGTGGTGACTATGGGATATTCACGCGATCCACTTGTTGTATGTTTTGGTGATCAACTTGCGAGTTCCGTGACCTCGTGAACTTATGTATAGGTGTTGGCACACGTTTTCGTCTGGACTCTCCGGTAGAAACATTGGGGCACTCTTTGAAGTTCTTTGTGTTGGTTGAATAGATGAATCTGAGATTGTGTGATGCATATCGTATAATCATACCCGCGGATACTTGTGGTGACATTGGAGTATCTAGGTGACATTAGGGTTTTTGTTGATTTGTGTCTTAAGGTGTTATTCTAGTACGAACTCTAGGATAAATTGAACGGAAAGAATAGCTTCGTGTTATTTTACTACGGACTCTTGAATAGATCAATCAGAAAGGATAACTTTGAGGTGGTTTTGTACCCTACAATAATCTATTCGTTTGTTCTCCGCTATTAGTGACTTTGGAGTGACTCTTTGTTGCATGTTGAGGGATTGTTATATGATCCAATTATGTTATTATTGTTGAGAGAACTTGCACTAGTGAAAGTATGAACCCTAGGCCTTGTTTCAACGCATTGCAATACTGTTTATGCTCACTTTTATCATTAGTTACCTTGCTGTTTTTATAATTTCAGATTACAAAAACATATATCTACCATTCATATTGCACTTGTATCACCATCTCTTTGCCAAACTAGTGCACCTATACAATTTACCATTGTATTGGTTGTGTTGGGGACACAAGAGACTATTTGTTATTTGGTTGCAGGGTTGTTTGAGAGAGACCATCTTCATCCTACGCCTCCCACAGATTCAGAAACCTTAGGTCATCCACTTGAGGGAAATTTGCTACAGTCCTACAAACCTCTGCACTTGGAGGCCCAACAACGTCTACAAGTAGAAGGTTGCATAGTAGACATCAGACACCAGCAAGGAATCCGGGAAGCGTACCTCTTCGGAGTATGTTGCGCTTGTCGATGACTTGCCGGAGAGTTCCAATAGCAAGAAGCCCAAGGTTGCTGCACCCGCTGTGAAAAAAGTCCCAGCAGGGCTGGCCGGCACTACTGGTACTTTCACTATCAGTGCCACCCTTGATGACAAATAGAAAAGCGTGCTTGTTACCTTCCTGCAGACGAATATCGATGTGTTTTCCTAGCAACCATATGATATCCCCGGGGTTCCCAGGGAGGTAATCGAGTACCACCTTGCTGTCTACCCACATGCCTGACCTGTCAAGCAGAAGGTCCGGAAGCAAGCCTTGGAGCGGCAGCAGTTCATTGCCGAAGAGATCAAGAAACTTGAGGCAGCTGGTCTGGTCAGAGGAGTACTACATCCCACGTGGTTAGCAAATCCCATGGTGGTGCCAAAGGCCAATGGAAAATGGAGGTTGTGCATAGATATTACGGATCTAAACAAGCCATGCCTGAAGGACCAATTTCCCTTGCCACACATCGATCAGATAGTGGATTCTACCTCCAGGTGCGACCTGCTTTCTTTTCTGGATGCATACTCTGGATACCATCAGATCTTTATGTCCAAGGAAGACGAAGAGAAGACTGCATTCATCACCCCGTGTGGCACATACTACTTCGTACGGATGCATTTCGGGTTAAAGAGCGCTAGATCCACTTTTGCAAGGGCAGTTCAAATTGGTTTTGAGCCACAGTTGCACAGAAACATTGAGGCTTACATGGATGATATTATGGTCAAGACCAAGGACAGATCGACCCTCATTCAGGATTTGGAGGAGACATTTGCTAATCTACACAAGATCAACCTAAAGCTGAACCCGGAGAAGTGAGTGTTTGGCATTCCTTCCGGCAAGCTACTTGGCTTCTTTGTGTCCCACCAGGGGATAGAGGCCAACCCCGACAAGATCATGGCTATCGAGCAGATCCAAGCACCCAAGACAGTTAAGGACGTAAGGCGTTTAACTGGGTGCGTTGCCGCGCTCAGCATTTTCATTTCCAAGTCTGTCGAGCGTGCCTTGCAGTTCTTTAAAATCTTGAAGAAGACAGGACCCATGGAATGGACTCCAGAAGCTGATGCTGCACTGCAAGATTTGAAGGACTACTTGTCCTATGTGCCCACTTTGGTCGCTCCCAAGCCACAAGAGCCGTTGCTGCTATACTTGGCGGCAACTAATCAAGTGGTTAGTGTAGCACTAGTGGCACAACGGGAAGTGGAAGAAGCGGCAGCCACAACCAGTGTCCCTCCCGGGGAGGAAAGTGAGCACACCCCGGCAAAGTCAGATAAAGATCAAATCAGAGAAGAGCAAGGCAACGGAGGCAACCCTAACGTTGTGGCAATGAAGAAGGTGGTGCATCGCCCAATGCACTTCATCAGTTCCCTATTATAGGGGGCTAGATCTAGGTACTCTGGTGTGCAAAAGTTGATTTTTGGCCTTGTCATGGCCTCAACGAAATTGCGCCACTACTTCCAAGCCCACGAGATCACGGTTGTCACGAGTTTCCCTTTGTAAGGAATACTCCGAAACCCAGAGGCTACCAGCAGAATAGTGGAGTGGGCCTTGGAGTTATCCAGCTTTGGTTTGAAGTTTGAGAGTAGTCAACTATTCAGAGCAGAGCATCGGCAGAGTTTATTGCTGAATGGACGCCAACCTCTGATGAAGAAGCGCTAGAAACAGTTATCCCCGGCAAGGAAGTGCCCCAAGAATGGATCATGTATTTTGATGGCGCCTTCTCCCTACAAGGTGCAAGGGCTGGCGTGCTTCTTGTTGCCCCCACTGGGGAATACTTGAAGTACGTCATCCAGATGCTTTTTCCTTGGGAGAAGGCTACCAAAAATACTACAGAGTATGAGGGGCTCCTTGCCAGGCTCAGGATTGCAACAGAACTAGGGATCAAGAAGCTGATCATCCGTGGAGACTCACAACTTGTAGTGAGACAAGTCAACAAGGACTACCAAACTCCATTGATAGAGGCATATGTTGAGGAAGTGAGAAAGTTGGAGGAGCGCTTTGACGGGTTGCAAACAGAGCACATACCCTGTGCAGAAAACAGCATTGCTGATCACCCGTCAAAATGCGCTGCGCAGAAGCTGCCTGTGGAACCAGGAACTTTTGTTCTCCATCAGACTCAGCCCTCCGTATCCCCGGCAACAATGGCCAGAAAGAGGAGGAAACTGGACTTTGGCAGACCTCTCCTGGTAGAACCTCTAAAGGATATTGGCATGGGGCTTACCGGGAACAACTCCCCTTCGGACACTGAGCTGCATCCTCCCGCTAGGCCACCGGTCCCCGCCGTCGAGGAGCGCACTCTCATGAATGAGGAGGTGCCGCTAGTCCTTGTTGCCGAGCCTCAGGCTCCAACATGGGCGCGGCACATAGTCCATTTCCTCCAAACTGGAGAACTTCCTGAAGGGCAAGAAGAAGCTGACAGAGTAGCCCGGAGGGCCAGTATGTATCAGTTCGTGGATGACACACTATACAGAAGAAGGCCCAACAGTGTGAAATTTAAGTGCATTTGCCGGTAAGAAGGAAAGGAACTGCTGGCGGAGATACACAAAGGCATTTGCGGCTCACACATCGGATCAAAGGCTCTGGTTGGAAAAGCCTTCTAGCAAGGATTTTACTGGCCTACAACCCTCCAAGATGCAGTTGAGCTAGTCACCAAATGTGAAGCCGGCCAGTTCCATTCCAAGAACATCCATCTGCCTGCCCAAGCTCTTCACACAATCCCTTTGTCATGGCCATTTTGGATCTGGGGGCTCGATATCCTCGGCCCTTTCCCCCGTGCTACCGGGGGATTTGAATTCTTGTTTGTTGCAATCGATAAGTTTACAAAGTGGCCGGAAGTAGAAGGCGTGAGAAAGGTGACTGCTCAGTCAGCTATCAAGTTCTTGAAAGGATTGGTGTGCCGCTTCGGAGTCCCTGCCCGGATCATCACTGACAATGGCACCCAATTCACGAGCCATGCCTTCATGCAATACGTTCATGCCCTCGGAAGCAAGATCTCATTTGTCTTTGTTGCACATCCAAAGAGCAATGGACAAGTTGAGAGGGCGAACGATGAAGTGTTGCGAGGACTCAAGATGAGAACATTTGATAAGCTGCAGAAGTGTGGCAGGCGATGGATCGACGAGTTACCGGTGGTTCTTTGGTCCCTCGGAACGACACCAAATCGAGCTACCGGGCAGACTCCCTTCTCCCTAGTCTATGGGGCAGAAGCATTTATCCCCACGGAACTCATTTACGGGTCATCTCGAGTGCTTGTCTATGATGAAGTAGTGCAGGAACAACACCGACGTGACGACGCTGTGCTTCTCGAGGAGAACCGTCTCCGGGCTGCTATGCGTCCTGCACGCTATCAGCAAGCCCTGCGTCGCTATCATAGCCTTAGGGTTAATGCCCAATGTTTTGAGGAAGGTGACCTTGTCCATACGCATGTTCAGTCCGCTAAGGGTACAAACAAGTTGACGCCAAAGTTGGAAGGCCCTTACCGGGTAGTACGAGTCACCAGACCTGGCGCAGTCCGTCTGGAGACTGGAGATGGCATTCAATTGCAAAACTCATGGAATATTGAGCATCTCCGCAAGTTCTACCCGTAAGGCGCGGCTGTCGGGCCCTGCCCGGCAACCACCCTTTTGTACAGACCTTGCCTTTGTAGCATGTAACCACTTGTACAAAGCTAGGCGCAGACCCTGGGCAACAGAGAAATAAATGAAGCACTGGGGGGCCCCGACAAATTGCATGCATGCATAAGCATATCATGAGCATTGCATGTTCATGTAGATAATATCGCATCTGGCATCACTTTCATCTGCATAAACTGCAGGCTCCTGCCTTGGACTTGGTCCCAAAGAGGAGATGAGAAGACGAGCCTACATTGCGATCCCCGACAAACCAATCAGATAAGTTCTTCCTTTTATCCATACGCGTTCTGTAAGTATAGACTTGTGCATAAGAAAACCTCGCTTCCTTTGAAACTTAGGTGCTCCCATCCCTTGACCCGGACGTTGCTTCAGTTAGGAAGGTTGTAGTGGCCTTTGGCCAAAAGGTTAGCAGGGGGTTGGTCCCTCTTTACGATTTGTGCCCGGCAGGCCTAGCTCTGAGGCAGCGAACTGAGGGTACCGGCAGGATAGCCTATCGGGAAAACTTGTTTACTTAAAAGTATAGAGGCATCCCACCTCTACATGGACACATTACATGCACAAGTGCCCGACAAGGTTTATCTTTTTCATTAATATGCTGATCAACAAGTACAAACCTTACACGACACAAACATGGATAAAGGATATTACATAATTTGAACTAAAGTTTGACAAGTGCCTATCGATTTTAGATTGAAAAAATATAAAATGCCCATGATGCCTTTACTTTTTCCTCTCCTTCTTTGAAACTATAGGGGAAGACGAAGAAGGCGGAGGGAAGGCCTGACTGGGATTCAGCGCCTCCCTAGGATCAGGATGGCGCCGTTCCCAGGCCGGGAGGAAGAAACCGGAGGGCAGGTGCAGATGGTGACGCTGCCGGAAGCACAGATGGTGATGATTGAGCTGCCGGCAAACAAGACTCGTCGGAGCGGTCACCCCCGTTCCTTATGCGTCATGGGTTGCCGCTGTCGCTCGAAGCTCCCACCACGCCAGCCAGAGCGGACACTGTTGGAAATATGCCCTAGAGGCAATAATAAAATGGTTATTATTGTATTTCCTTGTTCATGATAATTGTCTGTTGTTCATGCTATAATTGTATTAACTTGAAACCGTAATACATGTGTGAATACATAGACCACAACATGTCCCTACTGAGCCTCTAGTTGACTAGCTCGTTGATCTACAGATAGTCATGGTTTCCTGACTATGGACATTGGATGTCATTGATAACGGGATCACATCATTAGGAGAATGATGTGATGGACAAGACCCAATCCTAAGCATAGCACAAGATCGTGTAGTTCGTTTGCTAGAGCTTTTCCAAATGTCAAGTATCATTTCCTTAGACCATGAGATTGTGCAACTCCCGGATACCATAGGAGTGCTTTGGGTGTGCCAAACGTCACAACGTAACTGGGTGGCTATAAAGGTGCACTACGGTTATCTCCGAAAGTGTCTGTTGGGTTGGCACGAATCGAGACTGGGATTTGTCACTCCGTATGACGGAGAGGTATCTCTGGGCCCACTCGGTAATGCATCATCATAATGAGCTCAATGTGACTAAGTGTTTGGTCGCGGGATCATGCATTACAGTACGAGTAAAGTGACTTGCCGGTAACGAGATTGAACAAGGTATTGGGGTACCGACGATCGAATCTCGGGCAAGTAACGTACCGATTGACAAAGGGAATTGTATACGGGATTGATTGAATCCTCGACATCGTGGTTCATCCGATGAGATCATCGTGGAGCATGTGCGAGCCAACATGGGTATCCAGATCCCGCTGTTGGTTATTGACCGGAGAAATGTTTCGGTCATGTCTACATGTCTCCCGAACCCGTAGGGTCTACACACTTAAGGTTCGGTGACGCTAGAGTTGTAGAGATATTAGTATGCGGTTAACCGAAAGTTGTTCGGAGTCCCGGATGAGATCCCGGACGTCACGAGGAGTTCCGGAATGGTCCGGAGGTAAAGATTTATATATGGGAAGTCCTATTTTGGCCACCGGAAAATGTTCGGGATTTTTCGGTATTGTACCGGGAGGGTTCTAGAAGGTTTTGAAGTGGGGCCCACCTGCATGGGGGGGCCCACATGAACGTGGGTAGTGGGGGCAAGGCCCCACACCCCTGGTCAAGGCGCACCAAGATCCCACCTTAGAAGGAATAAGATCATATCCCGAAGGGATAAGATGAAGATCCCTAAAAAAGGGGGATAACAATCGGTGGGGAAGGGAAATGATGGGATTTCTTTCCCCCACCTTTGCCAACGCCCCAATGGACTTGGAGGGCAAGAAACCAGCCCCTTCCACCCCTATATATAGTGGGGAGGCGCATGGGAGCAGCACCCCAAGCCCTGGCGCCTCCCTCTCCCTCCCGTGACACATCTCCCTTCTCCCGCAGCGCTTAGCGAAGCCCTGTTGGAACCCCGCTACTTCCACCACCACGCCGTCGTGCTGCTGGATCTCCATCAACCTCTCCTTCCCCCTTGCTGGATCAAGAAGGAGGAGACGTCCCCGCTCCGTACGTGTGTTGAACGCGCAGGTGCCGTCCGTTTGGCTCTCGGTCATCGGTGATTTGGATCACGACGAGTACGACTCCATCAACCCCGTTCACTTGAACGCTTCCACTCGCGATCTACAAGGGTATGTAGATGCACTCTTTTCCCTCTCGTTGCTAGAAGACTCCATAGATTGTTCTTGGTGATGTGTAGAAAAATTTGAATTATTGCTAGGTTCCCCAACAGTGGCATCATGAGCCAGGTTTATGCGTAGATTCTATGCACGAGTAGAACACAAAGTAGTTGTGGGCGATGATTTTTTCAATTTGCTTAACGTTACTAGTCTTATCTTGATTCGGCCGCATTGTGGGATGAAGCGGCCCGGACCGACCTTACACGTACTCTTACGTGAGACAGGTTCCACCGACTGACATGCACTTGATGCATAAGGTGGCTAGCGGGTGTCTGTCTCTCCCACTTTAGTCGGATCGGATTCTATGAAAAGGGTCCTTATGAAGGGTAAATAGCAATTGGCATATCACCGTTGTGCCTTTTGCGTAGGTAAGAAACGTTCTTGCTAGAAACCCATAGCAGCCACGTAAAACATGCAACAACAATTAGAGGACGTCTAACTTGTTTTTGCAGGGTATGCTATGTGATGTGATATGGCCAAAAGGATGTGATGAATGATATATGTGATGTATGAGATAGATCATGTTCTTGTAATAGGAATCACGACTTGCATGTCAATGAATATGACAACCGGCAGGAGCCATAGGAGTTGTCTTAATTTATTGTATGACCTGCGTGTCAATGAAAAACGCCATGTAATTACTTTACTTTATTGCTAACTGTTAGCCATAGTAGTAGAAGTAATAGTTGGCGAGACAACTTCATGAAGACACGATGATGGAGATCATGCTGATGGAGATCATGGTGTCATGCCGGTGACGAAGGTGATCATGCCGCGCCTCGAAGATGGAGATCAAAAGGCGCAAGATGATATTGGCCATATCATGTCACTTTATGATTTGCATGTGATGTTTGTCATGTTTACATCTTATTTTCTTAGAACGACGGTAGCATAAATAAGATGATCCCTCACTAAAATTTCAAGAGATGTGTTCCCCCTAACTGTGCACCGTTGCGAAGGTTCGTTGTTTCGAAGCACCACGTGATGATCGGGTGTGATAGATTCTAACGTTCGCATACAACGGGTGTTGACGAGCCTAGCATGTACATACATGGCCTCGGAACACAAGCAAAACACTTAGGTTGACTTGACGAGCCTAGCATGTACAGACATGGCCTCGGAACACAAGTGACCGAAAGGTCGAACATGACTCGTATAGTAGATACGATCAACATGGAGATGTTCACCGATGATGACTAGTCCGTCTCACGTGATGATCGGACACGGCCTAGTCGATTCGGATCATGTATCACTTAGATGACTAGAGGGATGTCTATCTAAGTGGGAGTTCATTAAATAATCAGATGAACTTAATTATCATGAACATAGTCAAAAGGTCTTTGCAAATAATGTCGTAGCTTACGCTTTAGTTCTACTAAGATATGTTCCTAGAGAAAATTTAGTTGAAAGTTGTTAGTAGCAATTATGCGGACTGGGTCCGTAAACTGAGGATTGTCCTCATTGCTGCACAGAAGGCTTATGTCCTTAATGCACCCTCAGTGTGCTGAACCTCGAGTGTCGTTTGTAGATGTTACGAAACATCTGACATACACATTTTGATGACTACGTGATAGTTCAGTGTGTGATGCTAACGGTTTAAAATTGTGGCACCAAAGACGGTTTTGAAACGTCGCAGAACCTATGAGATGTTCCAAAGACTGAAATTGGGATTTCAGACTAGTGCCCACGTCAAGAGGTATGAGACCTCTGACAAGTTTCTTAAGCCTGCAAACTAAGGGAGAAAAGCTCAATCGTTGAGCATGTGCTCAGATTGTCTGAGTACTACAATCGCTTGAATCGAGTGGGAGTTAATCTTCCAGATGAGATAGTGATGGTTCTCCATAGTCACTGCCACCAAGCTATTAGAGCTTCGTGATGAACTATATCATATCAGGGATAGACATGATGATCCTTGAGAAACTCGTGATGTTTGACACCACGAAAGTAGAAATCAAGTAGGAGCATCAATTGTTGATGGTTAGTAAAACCACTAGTTTCAAGAAGGGCAAGGGAAAGAAGGGATACTTCATGAAACGGCAAATCAGTTGCTGCTCTAGTGGAGAAACCCAAGGTTGAACCCAAACCCGAGACTAAGTGCTTCTGTAATGAGGGGAACGGTCACTGAAGCAGAACTACCCTAGATACTTGGTAGATGAGAAGGCATGCAAGGTCGACAGAAGTATATTGGATATACATTATATTAATGTGTACTTTACTAGTACTCCTAGTAGCACCAGGGTATTAGATACCGGTTCAGTTGCTAAGTGTTGGTAACTCGAAATAAAAGGCTACGGAATAAATGGAGACTAGCTAAAGGTGAGATGACGATATGTGTTGGAAGTGTTTCCAAGGTTGATGTGATCAAGCATCGCATGCTCCCTCTACCGTCGAGATTGGTGTTAAACCTAAATAATTGTTATTTGGTGTTTGCGTTGAGCATAGACATGATTGGATTATGTTTATCGCAATACGGTTATTCATTTAAAGAGAATAATGGTTACTCTGTCTATTTGAATAATACCTTCAATGGTCTTGCACTTAAAATGAATGGTTTGTTGAATCTCGATCGTAGTGATACACACGTTCATGCCAAAAGATATAAGATAGTACCACATACTTGTGGCACTGCCACATGAGTCATATTGGTATAAAACGCATGAAGAAGCTCCATGTTGATGGATCTTTGGACTCACTCGTTTTTCAAAAGATTTAGACATGCGAACCATGTCTATTAGTATATATGCATGAAGAAAGTCCATACAGATGGATCGTTTGGACTCGCTTGATTTTGAATCACTTGAGACATGCAAATCAGACCACATGGGCAAGATGACTGGAAGGCCTCGTTTTCAGTAAGATGGAACAAGAAAGCAACTTGTTGGAAGTAATACATTTTGATGTGCGCAGTCCAATGAGTGCTGAGGCATGCAGTGGATATCGTTATGTTCTTACTTCACAGATGATTTGAGTAGATGCTGAGTATATTTACTTGATGAAACACAAGTCTGAATTATTGAAAGGTTCAAGTAATTTCAGAGTGAAGTTGAAGATCGTCGTGACAAGAGGATAAAATGTCTGTGATATGATCATAGAGATGAATATCTGAGTTACGAGTTTGGCACACAATTAAGAAATTGTGGAAATTGTTTCACGACTAATACCGCCTGGAACACCAGTGTGATGGTGTGTCCCAACATCATAACTGGACCCTATTGGATATGGTGCATACCATGATGTCTCTTATTGAATTACACTATCATTTATGGGTTAGGCATTAGAGACAACCGCATTCACTTTAAATAAGGCACCACGCAATTCCGTTGAGACGACACTGTATGAACTATGGTTTAGAGAAACCTAAGCTGTCGTTTCTTAAAAGTTTGGGCCGCGACGCTTATGTGAAAAAGTTTCAGGCTGATAAGCTCGAACCCAAAGCGGATAAATGCATCTTCATAGAATACCCAAAACAGTTGGGTATACCTCCTATTTCAGATCTGGAAGCAAAAGTGATTGTTTCTAGAAACGGGTCCTTTCTCGAGGAAAAGTTTCTCTCGAAAGAATTGAGTGGGAGGATGGTGGAGACTTGATAAGGTTATTGAACCGTCACTTCAACTAATGTGTAGCAGGGCACAAGAAGTTGTTCCTGTGGCCCCTACACCAATTGAAGTGGAAGCTTATGATAGTGATCATGAAACTTCAGATCAAGTCACTACCAAACCTCATAGGACGACAAGGATGCGTACTACTTCAGAGTGGTACGTAATCCTGTCTTGGAAGTCATGTTGTTGGACAACGATGAACCTATGAGCTGTGGAGAAGCGATGGTGAGCCCGGATTCCGACGAATGGCTCGAGGCCATAAAATCCGAGAGAGGATCCATGTATAAAAACAAAGTGTAGACTTTGGAAGAACTACTTGATGGTCGTAAGGCTGTTGGGTGCAGATGGATTTTAAAAGGAAGACACACAATGATGGTAAGTGTCACCATTAAGAAAGCTCGACTTGTCGTTAAGATGTTTTCCGGCAAGTTCAAGGAGTTGACTGCGATGAGACTTTCTCACTCGTAGCGATGCTAAGAGTCTGTTGGAATTATATTTAGCAGTTACTGCATTATTTATGAAATCTTGCAGATAGGATGTCAAAACATTGTTTCCTCGACTATTTTCTTGAGGAAAGGTTGTATGTGATACAACCAGAAGGTTTTGTCAATCCTGAAAGATGCTAACAAGTATGCAAAGCTCCAGCAATCCTTCTAAGGATTGGAGCAAGCATCTCGGAGTTGGAATGTACGCTTTGATGAGATGATCAAAGATTTTGGGTTTCTACAAAGTTTATGAGAAACTTGTATTTCCAAAGAAGTAAGTGGGAGCACTATAGAATTTCTGATGAGTATATGTTGTTGACATATTGTTGATCGGAAATGATGTAGAATTTCTGGAAAGCATCCAGGGTTATTTGAAAAGTGTTTTTCAATGGAAAACCTGGATTAAGCTACTTGAACATTGAGCATCAAGATCTATAAGGATAGATCAAAACGCTTAATAGTACTTTCAAATGAATGCATACCGTGACAGGTTTTGAAGGAGTTCAAAATAGATCAGCAAAGAAGGAGTTCTTGGCTGTGTTACAAGGTGTGAGTATTGAGTGAGACTCAAGACCTGACCACGGCAGAAGAGAGAGCAAGGACGAAGGTCGTCCCCTATGCTTTAGACGTAGGCTCTACAGTATGCTATGCTGTGTACCGCACCTGAAATGTGCCTTGCCATGAATTAGTCAAGGGGTACAAGAGTGATCCGGGAATGGATCACATGACAACGGTCGAACTTATCCTTAGTATCTAGTGGACTAAGGAATTTTCTCGATTATGGAGGTGGTAAAAGAGCTCATCGTAAAGGGTTACGTCGATGCAAACTTTGACACTAATCCAGAAGACTCTGAGTAGTAAACCGGATTTGTATAGTAGAGCAGTTATTTGGAATAACTCCAAGTGGCGCGTGGTAGCTACATCTACAAGATGACATAGAGATTTGTAAAGCACACATGGATCTGAATGTTGCAGACCCGTTGACTAAAACCTCTCTCGTAAGCATAACATGATCAAACCCTAGAACTCATTGAGTGTTAATCACATGATGATGTGGACTAGATTATTGACTCTAGTAAACTCTTGGGTATCAGTCACATGGCGATGTGAACTTTGAGTGTTAATCACATGGTGATGTGAACTAGATTATTGACTCTAGTGCAAGTGGGAGACTGTTGGAAATATGCCCTAGAGGCAATAATAAAATGGTTATTATTGTATTTCCTTGTTCATGATAATTGTCTGTTGTTCATGCTATAATTGTATTAACTGGAAACCGTAATACATGTGTGAATACATAGACCACAACATGTCCCTAATGAGCCTCTAGTTGATCAACAGATAGTCATGGTTTTCTGACTATGGACATTGGATGTCATTGATAACGGGATCACATCATTAGGAGAATGATGTGATGGACAGGACCCAATCCGAAGCATAGCACAAGATCGTGTAGTTCGTTTGCTAGAGCTTTTCCAAATGTCAAGTATCATTTCCTTAGACCATGAGATTGTGCAACTCCCGGATACCATAGGAGTGCTTTGGGTGTGCCAAACGTCACAACATAACTTGGTGGTTATAAAGGTGCACTACGGGTATCTCCGAAAGTGTCTGTTGGGTTGGCACGAATCGAGACTGGGATTTGTCACTCCGTATGACGGAGAGGTATCTCTGGTCCCACTCGGTAATGCATCATCATAATGAGCTCAATGTGACCAAGTGTTTGGTCACGGGATCATGCATTACGGTACGAGTAAAGTGACTTGCTGGTAACGAGATTGAACAAGGTATTGGGATACCGACGATCGAATCTCGGGCAAGTAACGTACCGATTGACAAAGGGAATTGTATAAGGGATTGATTGAATCCTCGACATCGTGGTTCATCCGATGAGATCATCGTGGAGCATGTGGGAGCCAACATGGGTATCCAGATCCCGCTGTTGGTTATTGACCGGAGAAATGTTTCGGTCATGTCTACATGTCTCCCGAACTCGTAGGGTCTACACACTTAAGGTTCGGTGACGCTAGAGTTGTAGAGATATTAGTATGCGGTTAACCGAAAGTTGTTCGGAGTCCCGGATGAGATCCCGGACGTCACGAGGAGTTCCGGAATGGTCCGGAGGTAAAGATTTATATATGGGAAGTCCTATTTTGGCCACCGGAAAATGTTCGGGATTTTTCGGTATTGTACCGGGAAGGTTCTAGAAGGTTCTGAAGTGGGGCCCACCTGCATGGGGGGGCCCACATGAACGTGGGTAGTGGGGGCAAGGCCCCACACCCCTGGTCAAGGCGCACCAAGATCCCACCTTAGAAGGAATAAGATCATATCCCGAAGGGATAAGATCAAGATCCCTAAAAAAGGGAGATAACAATCGGTGGGGAAGGGAAATGATGGGATTTCTTTCCCCCACCTTTGCCAACGCCCCAATGGACTTGGAGGGCAAGAAACCAGCCCCCTCCACCCCTATATATAGTGGGGAGGCGCATGGGAGCAGCACCCCAAGCCCTGGCGCCTCCCTCTCCCTCCCATGACACATCTCCCTTCTCCCGCAGCGCTTGGCGAAGCCCTGTTGGAATCCCGCTACTTCCACCACCACGCCGTCGTGCTGCTGGATCTCCATCAACCTCTCCTTCCCCTTGCTGGATCAAGAAGGAGGAGACGTCCCCGCTCCGTACGTGTGTTGAACGCGGAGGTGCCGTCCGTTCGGCGCTCGGTCATCGGTGATTTGGATCACGACGAGTACGACTCCATCAACCCCGTTCACTTGAACGCTTCCGCTCGTGATCTACAAGGGAATGTAGATGCACTCTTTTCCCTCTCGTTTCTAGAAGACTCCATAGATTGTTCTTGGTGATGCGTAGAAAAATTTGAATTATTGCTACGTTCCCCAACAGACACCATGCGCTCCGGGTAACTCCAAAGAGAGCATGGTCGTCTCCGACAACCCAAAGATAAGGACCCACCACCATTTAAAGAGGCATGCATGGGGACGAGGAGCTCGCCCATATGCCGGACGGGCAATGCCCTGGGAAGTAGAATCCTCCATCACCAATGGAAAACCACTTCTGCAGCTTTCTTCCGACGCCACAGGGAAAGGGGGAACATGCCATGATCGACTACCACGCCTTGCGTCCATTATGGGCCTCGACGTGGTGTCGCTTGCGCTGCCCCTCACTAAAATTGAAGCCACAGGCGGCCCGGCGACAAGCACACCAGAGTCGCTACCTCTAGTTCTAACACCGCGCCGCCCGCGCGCCCTCCTGGGGCTCGCTTGAAGATGGGAGCGAGATCCCGCCCTAGTGAAGGCGTGACCATACCCTCCTCTCACTCCCCAAGCAGAAGCAGAAGCATTTGACATCATCGACCCCAAGCTAGGGCCCGGGGCCTGGCCCCGGGCTCTCCCTTTCAGCATAACCAGAAGAAAGCAGAGAATGGAGGAGGGTATGAGGATGAATGCTCCCGCTCCTCCCCCGCCCTTCCTTTTATAGGTGGGCCGAGGATAAGAGCGTGGTGGGAGGAGTGACTTGGCAGTTACTCGCCCGTGCGTTAAAGTCATTCACGGGCCATTACAAATGTAGCCCCACTGCTATTGGCGTTACGCTACGCATGGGAGAAGCGGAAACTGACCTGGGCTCAGGTTAATAAAGAAGCAAAGAAGATCTCAAAGGACGAGCAGCTACTCCTCTCTCTCCTGTGCACTGGTTAGGGCCTACCCCGACGACGTCCAGTAGCACGTTCGGGACAAACCCGGGGGCTCCCGTCGGTGCAACAAACCCTGGGTCTGTTGCCCAGATCATGCACAGGCCTAAGATTGAGATCACGACATCCAAGACCAGATCAAGCTCAAGAGATCAGCTCTTTGAAGAATCAGAGTGCAAATCAAGAAGACCAAGTCAAGCCAGAAAAGCAAGATACCACTAAGGGGAAACCTCCGGGGAGGCGAGCCTCGCAAGGTTGAGTTTACCCCAGAAGCAAGCCTCAAGACCGTCCCGGCAGGCCTGCTGGGGCTTACAGAGGCAAACTATTCCGCCAAGGCTCCACCGCACCACCTCACAGCGAGGCAAGTCATCAATTAGTATGGTGTCAAGCCTCCAAGTGACTAAGTGGCTGTTCTTCGCCACATGGCAGGCACTTTCTACAGAAATCACCTCCAAATGACACCCGTCCAGTGACGTGTCAAGCAGACAGGAGAGAAGGTGCGAAACAGCCTGACAAGGCTTGCCGGGCAGGCCTTGATGTGACACTAAGCGACACATTTAATGCACTCTGTTCGCCTGCAGAGTTAGGTATGATAGCACTGTTTGCTATCTAATCAGTGCATAATGACTGATTTGCCATTGTGGTGACCCCTTGATCTAGAAAAGGAGACCCGCAGCGACCATAGAAAGGATTCGGACCTTGTTCACTCATACGCGCGTAGTCGCTCCCGCCCCGAGGCAACCCTGCCGGGCTAGAGCGCTGCGTTTCCACCACAATCTACCATCAATCCACCAAAGTAGGAGTAGGGTTTTATGCCTCACGGTGGCCCGAACCTGGGCAAAATCGCCCCGTGTGATCTCTGCCATGCTGCGCGACGCTCTCCACTCTTTGTGCAATGTGCTCCTCCCCCCTGCCGAACCACAAGGGGCTCATGGTCCCATAGGTGGCCGTGATTTCCCACGATAGGTGTTTTTACCATATTGATTGGATCTATCCCTCTACATCATGTCATCTTGTTTAAGGCGTTGCTCCGTTTTTTATGAACTTAATACACTGGATGCATGCTGGATTGCGGTCGATGTGTGGAGTAATAGTAGTAGATGCGGGAAGGATTCGGTCTACTTGTCACGGGCGTGATGCCTATATTCATGATCATTTCCTTAGATATCCTTATAACTTTGCACTTTTCTATCAATTGCTCAATAGTAATTTGTTTACCCACCATATGCTTTCTTCAAGAGAGATACCTCTAGTGAAACCTATGGCCCCGAGGTCTATTTCTCATCATATATTTTCAGATCTATAAAACCAAAATCCAAAAATACCTTGCTGTAACTTATTTGTATTTACTTTATTTTGCCTTTTATTTATCTTATATCTATCTCTATTACACCTCACTCTTGCTAGTGATCGTGAAGGGATTGGCATACTCATATACTCATATACTCCGAAGGTGAAGAAGAGCATAAACAACATCTCCGTGCAGCCTTACAACGACTTCGAGACCACCTACTCTACGCCAAATTTAGCAAGTGTGTATTTTGGCTCAAACAAGTGGGATTCCTTGGGCACATTCTATCCGCTCAAGGAGTGGCCGTGGATCCAAGCAAGGTCACTGGAGTATTAAATTGGAAGGCACCTGCTATAGTATCAGAAATCATCAGTTTCTTGGGTCTAGCAGTCTATTATTGTCGATTCATTGAAGGCTTCTCAAAGGTTGCCTAGCCAATGACAGAATTGCTAAAGAAAAATCAGTAGTTTATATGGTCAGAGGCATGTGAAAACTGTTTCAAGGAGTTGAAGACTCGTTTGACCACCACTCCAGTGTTGACATTACCAGCCATCTATCGAAGCTTCGACATTTATTGCGACGCATCCAGGTGTGGCATTGGGTGCGTACTCATGCAAGACGACAAGGTCGTGGCTTAAGCATCAAGACAAGTATGGCCAAATGAAGAAAACTATCATACACACGACTTGGAGATGGCCGTGGTGGTGCACGCCTTAAAAATTTGGAGGCATTACATTATTGGGAAGAGATGTCAAATCTTCACTGATCACAAAAGTCTCAAGTACATATTCACTCAACCGGATTTGAATCTCAGACACAGAAGATGGCTTGAATTGGTCAAAGATTATGATCTTGGTATCAATTACCATCCAGGAAAAGCTAACGTGGTCGCTGGTGCTCTCAATCGTAAATCAGCCAGGGCAAACGCACTACTTGAGTCCCTATCGCCAACACTCCAAGAAGAAATAACTCAGCTCAATATGGTCATTTGTGATGCAACATGTGCAACCACTTTGGAAATTGCCCCCACACTGGAAGACGAGATGATCCTTTGTTGCTCAAGATGATCGCTCGAATTCGAGAAGGAAAGACACAAGACTTCTATATGGATGACCATGGTACTCTCAGATTTCGAGATTGAGTCTGTGTACCTACTCAAGGGGACCTAAAGCAACAAATATTGAGGGAAGCTCACGAGTCAACATATTCCATTCATCTAGGAGGTAAGTACTAAGATGTATCAAGACCTGAAGCAAATATTCTGGTGGGATGGTATGAAGAAATATATAGCATATTATGTCGCTTGCTGTCTTATATGCAACAATGTGAAGACTAAGCACCAGAAACCCGCCGGCCTACTGAAACCTTTGCCCGTTCCACAATGGAAATGGGATGACATTTGTATGGACTTCATCATGGGATTACCAAAGACACCACAAGGAAATAATGCCATATGGGTTGTGGTCGACATGCATACAAAGGTGGCTCACTTTATTCCTATAAGGACCACCTACCGCGCAGATCAACTCGCTCAGCTATATGTATCAAGGATTGTGAGTAGTCATGGGGTAACCAGGACCATTACGTCAGACCGACACTACAAAAAAAAGACACATCCGTGACATTTTGGGCCGAACGAAATTTTTTACTGTCATACTTATGACACTTCTATGACGATAATTGTGACAAAACCCGGTATCATCATAGATGTGGTGGGCTCCTACTTCTATGACAAAAAATCATGATAGAAAATGGGCTTTTCGTCCTGGGTGGGCCAGAGACGCAGCTGCATGACATTCTTTGGGCCGTCCATGACGGAAAAAACCGTGGTAGAAGCGAGGGCGAGGAAAATATCGGGGTGTTCCCGGTTACGGTGGGTGGTCGGGGCCGAGCGATGTGCGTTTCTCTCATACACGGACATGCGTGGGTGCGAGGCGTTGGGCTCTAACTGGACCCGAGTGAGGCGTTGGGCTCTAACTGAACCCGAGTGATTGCACTACAGGCTACGCGTTACTGAACCCGAGCGATCGATCGATGGTTGTTAACTGAACCCGATCGAGTTCCTTCGCTACTGCTGCTAACTGAAGCCGATCGATGCTGCCTCTGGATGAACAGTGAGTGTTGCTGGGGGGTTTGGATGAACAGGTCCCAGTGGGGATGGATGAACAGGACCCCGTGGTGTTGCCTCTGGATGAACAGGACCCCGATCGATCGAGCCGGTTGGGGCTAGATGAACAGGACCCCGTGGAGGGCTGGATGAATAGGAACACCCCGTGGAGGGTTTGATGAACAATAGATGGTGGAGGGCTGGATGAACAGTAGCCCGTGGAGGGGTGGTTGAACAGGAGCCCGTGAAGAGGGCTGGTTGAACAGTAGCCGGTGGAGTAGCGCGCGGTGGAGGCTGGATGAACAGGATCCCGTGGATGAACAGTCGCGGGTGGAGGCTGGAGGAGGTCGATGGTGGATGAACAGTAGCCCGTGGAGGCTGGAGGGGGTCGACGGTGGAGATGAACAGTATCTCGTGGAGTCCCATTTTGTGGTACGCCACACCCCTCCCGATGAACAGGACCCCCGTTTCGACCGTAGCGCTCCAACACAAGTCCGTTTCCTCCGTTCTGCGGTACGCCACACATCTCCCAATCAACAGGACCCCCGTTTCGACGGTAGGAGGTCCGTTTCCTCCGTTTTGCGGTACGCCAGACCCCTCCCGATGAACAGGATCCCATTTCGACCGTGGCCGGTCGAACACAAGGCCGTTTCCTCCGTTCTGCGGTACGCCAGGCCTCTTTCCATCGGTTGTTCCGTCCAAGCCTTGCCGATGAACACGACGACACATTCCGTTCTGACCTAGCCGGTTGGCTCCCCATGAACACGACGACGACGTTGTTTCTCCGTTCCGATCCAGCCATGTACACGAGCCCTGGCCGTACGTACGCGCAAGTAGGCGTTCGAGACCCCGCCCGTATGTACGTACGTGGCCGTATTTACTTTCTTGCACCCTGGCCGCTGTACGTACGTGTACATGCTACGTGCATGCCTCTACTACGACACGTGCCCACCTCTACATCGACCAGTATGTATGTACACGTTCGCGACCAGAATGACAACGCTACGTATGCTTCGACCAGGTGGGTCCCGACTGTCAGGCACTTCCTGGCGTGCGAAGATGTAGCTGGTGGGTCCCTGCAGTCAGGGGGGCGAATCATTTTTTTTGCCCGGACGCACTTCCTTGCGTGCAAAGATGTAGCTGGTAGGTCCCAGCAGTCAGGGGAAACGTTTTTTTCGTGAAATACGGTGGCCCGTCCGGTGGGTCCCTGCTGTGAGGTGGAGGAATCATTATTTTCCGTGTAATAAGGAGGCACTTCCTTGCTGCGGTCGTGGACCCAGCTGTCAGCCTCTCCACATACAGTCCATGTCCGATGGAAGACGTTCATTGACCATGTTGACCACGCCACGCTGAGAGCACCAGGGCGGTGGACGACGGCGAGGCCTTGGAAGGGGACGACGCGGAGCCGGGGAAGACGCGGCAGTGGATGCCCACGCGTAGAGGAGTATGAGGGTTCACTGGTTTGCTGCGGTGTGAGGCCGCCGTCGCCATAGAATAACAGGGGGCGTGGGTGAGTAGAGGGATAGCCTGGCCAGCAGTGGGAGTAGTAGGGGGCGGTGAGGCCTCCGCGGCATCACAGCCGGCCACGGGAGGTTGAAGAAGCACTACTGCCGTTGGATGGACATCGTACGGTCACTGCAGCTAGAATCGTGCATATTGACTAAGTTGACAAAGCCCTCCGTCCCCGTCAACTTAGTAGGCCCACAAGTCAGCCTGCCACTATACTGGGTCCCACCTAGCAGGGGGAGCATTCATTTTTTTGTGCGTAATAAGGAGGCGATCTTTTTGTTAGCATTACAGCCCATATTGTGGCCACGGTTAAAAAAGTATACGAAATTTTGCATATTTCGGTGCGGTCCGAACTATTTTTAATCCCGAAATTTTGAGTCACATTCAAACTGATTTTAAAAATAAATGTATATCAATATAAAATCCAACAAATTGTCCACACATAAAAATCAATGCAATTTAAAATCTCGAAATGAAAAAAAGAAATTTGAAACTAATTACCGGGTTGATGTGTTTTAAAAATGTACGGCCCATTTCTCATTACTGATAGGCCATTTTCTCGGCCAGCCGAATGAAGCTCCCCTCGTCTTGAAAGATTTGCAGCCCAACAGGCCTGACAAAGCGACTTACTTGGCAAATCACAAAAAACTTGGCTGTGGCCGTGGACCCAGCTGTCAGCCTCTCCACGTACAGTACTCTTCCGATGGAAGTCGGTCCTTGACCACATTGACCACGCCGCGCCGAGAGCACCAAGGCAGTGGACGACGGCGAGGCCTAGGAAGGGGATGAGACGGAGCCGGGGAAGACGCGGCAGTGGATGCCCATGCGGAGAGGAGTACGAGGGTTCACTGGTTCGGCTGCGGTGTGAGGCTGCCGTCGCCGTATAATAACAGGGGGTGTGGGTGACTGGAGGGATGGCCTGGCCAGCGGTGGGAGTAGTATGGGCGCGGTGAGGCCTCCGCGGTAGCACAGCCGGCCACGGGAGGTAGGAGCAGGCGGCACGACCGGCGCTGCTTTGGGCGGCTGGAGCAAGAAGACCAGAGGTTGAAGAAGCACTATGGCCATTGGATGGACATCGTACAGTCACTGGAGCTAGAATCGTTCATATTGCCTAAGTTGACAAAGCCCTCCGTCCCCGTCAACTTAGTAGGCCCACAAGTCAGCCACCCATTATGGTGGGTCCCAGCTAGCAGGGGGTATTCATTTTTTGTGCGTAATAAGGAGGCACTTCCTTGCGTGCGAAGATATAGCTGGTGGGTCCAACCTGTCAGCGGGGGGAACGTTTTTTTTCACAAAATGTAGAAGCCCTTCCCGTGGGTTCTATCTGTCAGGTGGAGGAATCATTATTTTGCGTGTAATAAGGAGGCATTTCCCTGCGTGCGGCCGTGGACCCAGCTGTCAGCCTCTCCATGTAGAGTCCACTTCCGATGGATGTCGTTCATTGACCACGTTGACCAGGCCGCACCGAGAGCACCAGGGCGGTGGACAACGGTGAGGCCTAGGAAGGGAACGACACGGAGCCAGGGAAGATTCGGCAGTTGTTTCCCACGCGGAAGAGTACGAGGGTTTACTGGTTCGTCTGCCGTCCCTGGAGAATAACAACAGGTGTGGGTGAGTAGAGGGATGGCTAGGCCAGCGATGGGAGTACGGTGGGGCGGTGAGGCCTGCGCGGCAGCATAGCCGGCCGCGGGAGGAGGGAGCAGGCAGTCCCGCCGGCGCTTGTTCAAGCGGCTGGAGCAGGAAGAGCAGAGATTGAAGAAGCACGACAGCCGTTGGATGGACATCCAACAGTCACTGCCCTCGTGTGCATTATTTCTAATAATGTACAGCCCATTTGCTAATTCTTAAGAATTTTTTTGGATCCCATCTTCTTTTTGTTAGCATTACACCCCATACTGTGGCCACGGTTAAAAAGTATACGATTTTTTGCATATTTCGGTGCGGTCAACTGTTTTTAATCCTGAAATATCGATTCACATTCAAAATATTTTAAAAAATAATTTATATAAATATAAAATCCAAATAATTGTCCACGCATAAAAATCAATGGAATTTAAAATCTTGTAATGAAAAAAATTGAAACTAATTCCCGGTTTGATGTGTTTAAAAAATGTACAGCCCATTTCTGGGCAAACCGAATGAAACTCTCCTCGTCTTGAAAGATTTGTAGCCCAGCAGGGCTGATAAAGCAAGTAGGCCTCATTTGGGTATTTCTTTAAAAAAATAGATCTGGGCTAGCCATTTTCAGCAAGAAAAAAACACAACTGGGCTCATGATGTGGTAAACATAACTAAAACCCTGGCTAGACGGGCCACAGCCCCCGCACAGCCCCCGCACAGCCCCGTTGTTACCCTGATCCTTCGCTAAAACTAGTATAAATAACAACTGCTTGATCCTAAAAAAAACCGCGCGACCTGTTGGGTCCCTGGTGTCAGCTGCTCGTAGTGTAATTCTCTCGTTTATTGACTACGTTGACAATGGCGTGAGCCCCAGATGTCCAACCATTAGGAGGAACCATATTTTTGGGCTTGTAATATAGAGGCACTTGCTTGCATACTGCCATGACGCTGGTGGGTCCCTACTGTTACCCTCTCCACGCACAGTCATCTCCTTGTTCCTCTCGGTTGTTGACGACGTTGACAACGCAAGAGGGCGGCACACCGCGCACGGTGAGCAAACCAAGGCCGTAAGGCGGAGGATGACGGCGAGGCCTCGGACGGAACGAACAGGAGCCATGGAAGATGCGCCGGTCCAGTCGCAGGCGGAGGGGAGTACGAGGGTTGACTGGTTCGGGTGCGGGTGCGTGTTGGGGCTGGCGTCGCCGGAGAATAACAGGACGTGTGAGGGAATAGAGGGAGGGACTGGCCAACGTTGGAGGGTACGTACAGTAGGGCGGCGGAGGCACAGCCAGCCATGGGAGGCGGGAGCAGGCGGAGCCGACGGGGTGGTTTGGTTTGGGTGGCTGGAGGAAGAAGAAGACAAGAGATAGAAGATACACGACAGATGTTGGATGTCAATCCAACGGCTGGTAGGCAGAATCGTTTCTTGACTGGCTAGTAAGTCGACACCACCTTGGATAGGCTATTTCCTCGCGGGTCCCAAATGTCAGAATCCAAATCTGTCACGGTCATGCAGCCTTTCCTATGAAAATTTACAGCCCATTTGATGTGCTAGTTCGAAATAAGTTTGTGGGTGCTGGTGGGGGCTAATCACTTGGCTTCTGTAATGCACAGTGAGCTCAAGCAGCCGGCGAGAGTGATGTTATTTCCCTTGGTTGGGATTTGTTAGTTGTTACAATATTTCACTCTAAATTAAACGACTGGCAAGCCATTTGCCTTGCTTCAAAGAAAATATGACAGTCACAGCCGAGTTGAAAAGGGCAAGAACATCTAACTCCAGCTTACAAACTGTACAAAAGCACGAGGGTTAATTGTTCATCAGGTTTACAAAAAACCCAGGTTGAAAAGGGCAACAACATCTAACTCCAGCACTGTTTTCGGCAGTCACAGTCAAATGGATCGGTCAGGTCCATAGAATGAACATCCTGGGTCGTAAAATTTACTGGATTATGACCACAATATGTTGTAAATAGAAGCCCGACACGTTCAGAAGCTCTTTTGCCCACCTGAAACTCCTTTTTTTGCTCTTCCACATACCCATCCGTCAAAACCATGCTGCTGATAAACTTAAGCCTGATGGACAATAGTAACCTCGCATTCAGCAGGAAGAATGTGACAAATCTAGTGTTTGCACGGTTGGCTACATATCGTTCTAGCGTTATTGTCTTCAATCGAATCTCATGAGAAGTGAGAAAATCCCGATGCTTACGAATCCACCGATTGGTTATAACTTTCTTACCCCGTCCTGTTGCCTAAATAGACATGAAGATTGAAAACAGTTAAGGTCTAAAAAAAGAGTGTCGAAAGAGCAACAGCTGAATGGTTAATTCTAGTACACTATATGCGGGCTTCCAATGTGCGTGAAATTATCACCTTTATATACAACTTCTCCAGACATGGAAAGCATTGCAGCAAGCCAATAATCTTGTTCAGATCAAAACTATTCATTTGGATATATAAGATCTTGACAGAATCCAGCACCATTGATAGGCCATCCATGGAGAAACTCTTCATTGAGCATAGAACATAATATTAGTACAAAATGTGTACTCCAAGATGACATATAACTTATGCGCAGAAATTTAAAATGCAGCTTATGGTTACAAGTGTAGATGATAATATAAAGTACCTGAAGAACTGTGGAGCCAAACACCATATTGAAATGAGCACAGAGATCATGTATTACACCCAAGGTCTCCAGTTTAGGCGCAGAGAGGACGGTTATTTGCAACGGTGAATAACTAGAATCAAGGATCAACCTTTGAAGTGAAGGGGCATCTTGGATGATGAGCTGCCTTCCGTCAAAAGAAATTCCAATTCTTACAAGGTTAGGCGACTTTATTTGGAGACAACCGATTCTAACTGTGAAAACAAGCACCAAGCACTCCAGGGCAGGGCAATTGGAGTGGATGATGCTGTGCAATGAGGCCTCCGATATACGAACCCGCACAAGTGAAAGTTTCTTGAGAAATGGGAGGTGAAGGTTTAGTACCAGATTGTCTGGTAGGTCGCACAGCGCAAAGGTGGCGGTGTGGAGAGAGGAGGAAAACCGCGAGATGGACATCGGTGCTGAGGGCACAGGTAGATGGCGTTCGGTATCTGGTAGGTGATTTCCAGGGGAATAGTAGAACTCAAGCAGCTGTAGTTCTGTGAATTCAGGGGATTTCAGCCAGGCGTCCACCGTGCAGGGCATGGTATGCTTGCTCAGGTAGCATGACGGGATGCAGAGGCTTTGAACGGAGCCCTGGTGGGAGGAGATGATGGCTCTGGGGATTTCAAAATCATTGAAGAGAGATAGCTGATGACAGTCGAGATTAAGGGGCACGACGCGCCATAGAGGGCGCCACCGAATTGAGAGGACTTGGGTGCGGCAGCAATCCTTGGTGGGGAGAAGCGAGATGATCTCCCCAAGGACGGCGTCCGGGAGATCGCTGATGCGGTCCACCCGAGATTCTACGGGTTCCTGGGATCCGGTGGGGGCGGGGTCGCCGCTTCTCCCCGCACTGCCGGGTGCGGGATCTACAACAGGCGTCGTCGCTGGTAGGAGCCTCATCTTCTTGGCGCTGGGGTCAGCCGACTCCATTTTCCTCGAGCGCGTCGTGTCGCGCTCACGGATTTGAGCAGAGTAACGAATGACGAGCCTAGTTGTAGTGCGAGTGAAGAAGAAGGGGAGCTGGGGTTTTTCTGTAGTAGTGAGGAAGAAGGGGAGCTGGGGTTTTCTGTAGGAGTGAGGTGAGGAATTTGGGGGCACGAGTGGAGCAAGCTGACATGAGGTGGGTGGGAGTGAGGAGGAAGAAGAACACCCAGGTTTTTTTGGGGGGCGGTGTGCTGGGTGTGGGTAGCGCCTCTCAATCAGTAAATATATGGACTTTTGAACTGATTTTACTATTTACTAGGGTGGATGGGCTGTTTTGTCTTGGGCCTAGAGAAACAATTACTACTAGTACAGTGGAGACACTCTACAGCTACCCAGAAAAACAATTACTACTAGTACAGTGGATACAATACCGCTTCTGGCTCCTCCTAGGTCATCGAAACGTCTCCCTCTACTGAATGTCGTTATACTTTTGTTCACCGACATGCGGGCCATGCAGCGCGCGGGCCCAAATGCCATCCACCAAATTAGAAGGCAGTATGCAGGCGGAGAGTCACCCCGGTCGTAGCGCGGCAATAACGAGCCGTCGTATCACAAAACCCCACCTCCCCGCAGTCTAAGTTTGACGGACGAAGCAACCATCATTTCACTCTTCGCTGAATCCCCTTCTCCCTCACCGTCTTCAAGAAAGGCAACACTCGCATCTGCCACTATTCTTCTCTCCCAACGAAGGGAAGGTAAGCGGATCCGTGATGTTGGTATATTTTCGTTTAGAGGAAAAAAAGAACTTTTGCAAAGCAGTAACCGATCCTCACTCTCTTTTTTGTTTCATTGTCATTGCGATTGTGTTTTCCTTTCAGTGGTCTCCTAGTATTCGTCAGTTTCATGATGGACCAAGGAGAACCAGGCAAAGATCTGCCGATATTGGAGTAGACGCGGGAGGCTGATCCCCACGAGACAGAGAGCTCCAAGAAGATGGAGGCAGCCACCGAGCCGACCCCAGATACGCTCACGGCCACTACTGAGATGGTCAATGCCCCGTTTGAGGTTACAGCCCCCGTGGCACTGCAGGAGCAGTTTTCCCCCTTCGAGGATGTGTCCCCCCCCCCCCCCCGCTGAGCTGCCCAAGGTGATTTTCTTCTTTGCCGATCTCGATTGTGGTTTTTCATCTAAGTATGTGGTGATGAATAATGCAAAATTTTATTAGCTTCGATGCCATGCTATACATAGTGGTTTAAATAACTTGTGTTTCTTATACTGGAAAGTAATTCAGAATTTGTTTCTGTTTCAATTAGAGCCCTGATGCAGACAAGGATTGTGTGGTTGTACATGTCACTCGCTATGAGGCGGATGACCTGAATATACGCACTGGGAAAACAGAGTTTTTAGGCTGTTGGATCTTGGAAGCCATTTGCGCTTATACCAAT
The DNA here is from genome assembly GCF_018294505.1 of Triticum aestivum. Taxonomy (NCBI): domain Eukaryota; kingdom Viridiplantae; phylum Streptophyta; class Magnoliopsida; order Poales; family Poaceae; genus Triticum; species Triticum aestivum. The sequence goes on along the minus strand of NC_057802.1, from coordinate 272,604,467 downwards.
GAAGAGTTGTATTCTAGCCTCACTGTTGTCAGGCGTGTTGTCCAGGGTGTACTGAAGCACAAGAAGTTCAAAGCTACTCCTTCGTTTGTGAGGCATACTGTTCTTGTCAAGCTTACGCAGGAAGATGACGTGGCATGCCTCCACAAACAAGTTTATGAGTGGCAAGGCCACAAGGTTGTCTTCATGAAGGTTCACAGGATTGAGCTGCTGCCGGACGTCCTCGATGATGTTCATGGCAAGGTCCGTCTTGTGTCCAGCCCAAATTAGATCGAGGCATGAAATAGTTGCCCCAGCTAGTGTTTAATAGTAGTTTGGATTGTGTCTAATTATCCGAACCTTGCCTGTTATCGAGCCCTCTGGGGCTAGTACTCTGTTTGAATCCGTCTATGGGAACTGCTGCTACTTTTGTGTGCCCGTGAATCATGTGAGAACCATCATAATTGCTGCCGGAACAGATGCGTCCTCACTAGTTTTTTCATGAATATGGCATGGTAAGACATAAGTTGTCACGGTTTATCATACGAGCAGTGTGTGTTTTGATGAAATAGAGTACTCGTTCGAGAACTGTGCGCCGACGTATACATAAGTACTTGTAAACACTGTTGGTGCTACCCCACTTGTAAGCAGTTGTGCAAAACACAGCACATTGGCTCAGCTCGCTTCAACACTAGGCTATCGACCAGCTAACAATCAACAATCTGCTGTCTGACATATAAGCAACTATGTATCTTGTTATAGTGGTTCATGCAGTTAACTGAGGCCACAATGTAAATTCCAAACGTTCACACGCTAGTCCAGCGTTCATGTGGAACACTCACATTAAACTCGGCTTCATAAAAAACTTGAAAAGCATAAGTTAAGCAATTTTATACATCTCAATGATTCATAGAACATAACAAACATATACTAGTTCACAGCAAAAGACAAAGTTGTGAGAAGGTTTACAAATCAGGAAAAAACAAGCAAGGCTTCTCTGAGCAAAGGGCCTCCCGGCAGGCTTAAATTTCCTGGAGTTCACTCTGGTTTTTTCTTGTTGCCACCATCCAGGGTTAGGTTCTCTCATTCCAGAATAACCAATTATAATTGTGTTCTCAGCTGGAATGCTGAACTGAACCATGTAGTGTACTGACCAGCTGAAATTCTTGTGCATTCCACTAAATTTAAGCACCGCTATTTGCAGAAATAAGCAGACCACAATGCCTCTTGTCCGCGCACCTGTCCAAAAAACCGCCGTGCAGCCGTGCCAGCTAGTCCTCGGTCCATGGATGAACTGGTAGAAAGTGCATTCCGGACTAGGATGCAGTTGTTTTCGCTCGTCCCTACACTGCAATCAGGAAGTAAAACGTACGAATCAACTTCTTTTATATTGCGTTGGTCATTCTACCTAGTAACTACCAATGTAGGAATACCTGGAAGACGGGTGGTTAGACGACGGCAACGAGGGATAGCCATCTCATTTTGCGCAGTTCTACTAAAACTGAGGTGTGTGCTTTTGATTGCGCGGATAGAAATGATACGGAGACAGACATCCCGAAACGATATGGAGACAGACATCCCTGTTTGCGCAAATACGAAATACGGTTATTTAAACAGTGACAGATATTTGCAGTGGCGTATGATTAACAGCACATCTATTGTGTTATAATTGGCACTAGATTGACAGTATGAAAGTGTCCTTAAGTAAGTAGCATCACATCACATCAACACTGCCACTAGATTAACATGCAGAACAATAGCATTAGTATTACTGTCATGAGAGTAGCACATGGTCAGTAAATGTGCAATCAAATTTGTGCAGTTCCACTGGGATGAAGCAATGTTAGCGGTGTGAGATTTAAGTGTAACTGCAAAAACACAATTCATGGGAAATAAAGCAAGACGGAAGCACTTCATAAAATGGTGGTGGCATTGCTTCAATTTATCGACGGCACTAGACCATTACTTATAGTGACATTAGGTGGCATTGCTTAATGCTTCATGTGATTTTACATTAACGGTAGCGATATGGGCGTAGGGACAGCAGGGGCATAAAGTGGTGAGGCAGATGTGGTTGCCGAGAGCGGCAAACACTCAGGCAGCATGTCTGCATTTGTCCCATTTTTTATCTCCTCGGCGACATTTTCCTATGTGAGCACAGGAAATCTAGACCTGCTCATTCTCATTTGCGTTGTCCCCCAACACCCGTCACTTTCTTTCCTTTTTCAACCAAGAGATAGGTCCACTTCCCCCCACCCTTCGCCATCCACCATGCTTTCTTCGTCTTTTCAACCAAGAGACCGGTTGGGTAGCCAGTATCTACTACTTTCCCCCGTTTCCTCTTAGAACCAAGTCCTAGATTCATGCTACAGCTTTCCCACTTTCTTCCCTGTTTGAACCAACTCTTAGAGTCGACTGTATGAACTAGCTTTACCTCTAATAATAGTAAAAGTCTAGGTGGCTTTGGAACAGCGGACGGAAGTAGAAAAAGATCCACACGAAGCCAAGTGGGGAGCTGGGGCAGTAGAGCAAGGCAGGTTTCGAAGGAATATATACCTGAGGGTCGTCGGCATGTGGCAAAGACGGCGTCGGGAGGCCGCATCTTGGCCACAATACCGCAGGGAGGAAGAAGGGGTCGGAGGCCCTCCGGAGCCGGCGCTCTCTCGGAGAGAACGGCACGGCCGCCGATCGGGACGCGCGGGCAGCCGTTGGTCTCCTCCCTCGCCGCCGACGACAGCGTGAACGATGCACCTACACCCCTGCCCCGGTCGAGGTTGTCCGGCCGGATTTGTGACCAGCCGTGAGCTGAGAGAGAGTGTGGCCACCTATGTCTTGCTTAGATCTGGAGAGCATGAGAGAGTGAACGAGAGGAACCCTAGTAAAGCAAGCGCTAAGGCTCCTGCTTATATATATAGTGGAGTGATTTTGTTGTACCAGCTTCAAAAAAATGCGCTCCTACGTGTACCCGCGAGTGGGTGTGAGAGAACTAGTGCGTGCGTGCACCGCTTCTCTTCGTGAGAGTACAATATACTATGCCCAAAGAACGTTCGCCACAAGAGTAATAGTATAAGTGTGTGACGTGTGAGCTAAAATAAAATGTGCGCGACGTCTTTTGTTTTTTAGAAGTTCTGAGGGTAGGGTGTGAAGAGCACATATGTGTGTGACGTCTACCTGCAGATAGACGGTGGGTGCGAGAGGACTCGGGAGGGTGCGTGTGCGTGAGAGAGAGGGGGGCACGTATCAATGCAATGCATGTGTCCGTAAATCATTATCCGACAAACGTTCGCCACAAGCCTTTTCCTGACGAACGCCGTAAGAACCGTTAGATCGGCATCCGACAGTGTCAGTTTTGCCATGTCATTTAACAGAACAGCCACTCCTCCTACACACAAATCTTCCACGTGAGTGTTAGCAACTGCCGTATGCTCCCTCCGTTCCAAAATGCAGTGCATATAGCTTTATTGAAAATTCGAACCTCGCAAACTTTTACCGAGTTTTCGTGTACCAAATTGCACATGTAGAATACCCTGTATATATCATTTCATTCATCTTCGAGAGGTAACTATAAAGATGGGGGAGGAGTCTACAAAGAAAGACCATCGTATCACCTGCAGCAATTTCAACCATCCTTTGGTGTGGAGGAATATCATAGGAACTCTATATGATATGATTTTTATAGGATTTTTTCCTTTAGAGCCAATTGGTTCATAGGAATAGATTCATATACTCCACATTTCAAAGGAAATAAACATGATATCATTTCTATAGCTTTAGAGCCACTTGGTTCATATGAATGGATTCCTATACTCCCATAATTTCAAAGGAAAATAAACATTAGCGTATATTCAATAGAAAAGATGAACCAAATTACATCTCTTTTCTAATCCCTCCTCATAGGAATTGAGATACATGTCATCTCTAGATTCAATAGAAAAGTTCCTATGATGTGAACCAAATGACATCTCTTTTCCAATCCCTACTCATAGGAATTGAGATACTCCATGTCATCTCTTTCCCTACAACTTCCATGTATACATCTTCTATTCCTAAATAGCTAGTACAACCCACTAGTAGCTTTTTTCCAAGACATGCAACTATGGCACAAGAACTATATAGTGTGCGAATAACTTGAAAGATGGTCACTGGATGAAGCTAATCCGACAGTGCAGAGATGGCAAATCCGAGCACTACTGGCCATTGGATATCATCAACATTCCACCAGATCTGCCACATGTACAATTTAGAAGACTCCATGGTTGAACTTAAGCATAATGCACAAACCTCAAAACACAAGCACTTCTCCTTTGTTCTAGAATCTTCCGTATCATAATTGATTTTTTTCTAAATGAATTGCCATTATTTGTTTTTTACTTTATGCTTTACAATGCACAACCCCATGAATCTTAACATTTTTATAAAACTAATTGATTTTGAATGAGATGAACTATAAGAACTAAACGAACATCTACATCATGCATATATGACTCAAAGCTTTACATGCTATAGTGTGTATTTATTCATAATTTGGTTTCGAAATCTCATGCGTTCAATGCATGTGTACCTTACTAGTTTTGAGTAGAGTAGCAAATTTCACGCGGCCCCGGGTATATCAAAATGCAGGGCCCATGCATCATTGCCTTTCGGTCGAACCTACGTCCACAATTTTTTGTACGTACTATATCTCCACTGGTCCCCGAACCCAAAATGCTGCCTCGTTCCCCTAAAACCAAGCGGCCCACACATATTTAAGGCGTCGACTCGAACTCAATCCCTCTCCCGTTTACTACGACGTGGCCCCGCACGCCGTAGTAGTACTCCTACAAACCCTACCGCCGCACGCATCATCGGTTTTCTTCAAGAGGACGAGGGAGAAGCCGATTTGTAGTGGAGGCGCTTTCAAAAAAATGATCTGTAGTGGAGACCCCTACCCTAGGGTGCCCTAGGTAGCTGCCGCACGCATCATTGGTTTTCTCTTTTCTTTATGCTCTTGCGCCCTAGAGTGAAATGATGGTTGCTTCGTCCGTCCAGCTTAATGCGGGAAAGGTGGGGCTTTGTGATTTGACCCCTCATCGCTCATTTTCTACTACTGCGGCGCTACGACCGGGGTGCCTCCAATTCCAACCGCTGCTCCGAACTGTAATTTGGTGCATCGCACGTGGAACAAGACGGTGGATGAGCCACATGTCGGCCAAAGGGGTCCTGTTAAGTGTGTCGCCATTTCGTGTGCGGACTGACCCTGCTTGAGTCGCTACGCCAACACGACAGGTGCAGCCTACCACTTGGTTTTGCTCCTTGGTGAATCCCGACTATATTGATCTAAAAAGATACGTACTAAACTACCCTCTCCGTCTCGTTTTTTAGGCGTCTCGGTTTATAGGGCGTGCACGTAGTTCTAGGTCATCCATTTGACTAACTAAATATGAGTTACTATGTCACAAAAAGTATATCATTGGATTATTAAGCGGATGTAGTTTCTAAACATATACTGTTCATCACATATATAGCCAGTTAAATTCTCAACCTAGAACGACGTGCATGCCATGTAAACCGATACGGAGGAAGTATAGTAGTAAAAATGAGGTGATTTTACCGAGCGATCGGCGGGGGAGCATGGCCTGTCATGCGGTCCCACGTGTCATGATGTACCAAGGCGATGCGCGTGTCCCTCTTGAGGCAGAAGCAATACTACGTGGTTTGAGATGATGGCGAACCGAAGTGTGAAATAATGGTTGCTTCGTCCGTCTGGGAAGGTGCGGCATTGTGATTTGACGTCTCATTGCTCATTACTACTACTACTGGGGCGGTACGACTGGGGTGCGTCCCCCTGCTGTTCTGCACTGTTATTTGGTGCTTGACACGTCGACCCGGTTGCTATATGTCCCACATGTCGGCGACAGGAAGTACAGAATTCATGAAAGCGAGCGTCGACGGAGGAGTACAAGACACGGCTTGGGTTTTTGCTGCTTCGCGCGATCCATCGATACAAACCCGGACTAAAAAAGGCGAGGGCGGGTCTTTTCCCGCGCGGCAGGCAGGGGAGTTTGGCATAGTCTGTTCGAGGCAAGGAGGCAGGAAGGGAAACAAGCAAATAAAGGTTGAGCGACTTAGTTTTGGGAAAATCTGATTTTACGGAGTACGTACCCACTAGGGTTTATAGGGCTCATCTAAAAAACATTCGTTTTTCCGTTTTATAAGTCTCAATTCTACTACTAGTAGTAGTACCATCACATGTTGGATTTCGAGGTGCGTTAGATCACCCGATGCAAGCAGTGTCAAGAGAAAACTCACCAATGCATGTAGAAGTTCATGGAAATTTAGTGGTCATTCATGCATTCGTTCTAATTAATGCCTCGGTAAACATAACTTCTTGAGAAAAACGAGCGTACTAATTACTTGTGCAAACTAGGAGTACGAAATTAATTCGACCACTCACCGTCTACCTTGGTTGGAGAGATTTTGAAATTGAGCCATAAACTGGAAAGGAGGGAGTAGTAACTTTTGTCTCGATTACTATTTGTGGCCTTGTATAGATGCAAAATGTATTTTTTTATAGTGGCCTTGTATAAGTAAATGGAGGGAGTACTAAAGGACATATATATTCCAAACAATATGATAATCTCTCTAACCAAGGTAGTAGGGACGAGGAGTAAACGGAGGGAGTAGTAAAATTTTCTCCTCGTCCTGCGAGCCACCGCGCGCGTGGGCGAGGGAGCGGGCGTAAGGCGTACAGTACTACTACTAGTAAGCAAGCTTCACCTCATCCTGCGAGCCACCGCGCCCGTGGGCGGGGGAGACGGCGTACTAAGCAAGCTTCTCCTCGTTCTGCGAGTTGACGGGACACATCAAAAGTACTCCAGTGTATAGAGCCTTGCCTCTAAGGTAGGCCCCACATGGTTTGCCTCTTTTTTAACATAACGCGTCAAGTCGCAATTTGTTTGTTCACCCGTGGTAGACGATCCTCCCTCCACCAAGTGGACAACCAGTACACGGTCAAATTACCACGTGGGCTGCCTTTTCGTACAGAAATGAGCTCCACCGTGTACCCGCGCGGGTGTGGTTGGGAAAGAGACGGGAGTACGTGCGCCGTGCGTGCACCTCTTCTCTTCGTGCACGTCCCCCACCTACGTGGGTGTGTGTGAGAGATACAAACCTAGACAAATGGCTTGTGCGGAATAACTACTCTTCGTAAGCCATTGTAAGAGTGGACAAAATGGTGAAGGAGGAGATAGGGGAGCGGCGGAGGTGTGCGATTCTTGGCCGGCGTTTGGCCTCGTTTAAATAGGAGATTAAATAGACGGCGGACGGGAGGAGCTCGGCCGGCGTTGCGTTTAATGCCGGCCCGGTCATGAACGGACGTGTGTCCAGAGTGGGTTTCTCGGCTTCCACACGGGCGGGTTTCATGGAGGCGTTTGAATGCGGCAAGGAGGCGTGTTCAGTCGGGCGTGCAGCGAGTGGCGCCCTCGACTCTGACGTAGGACACCGCGCCGTTCTTCCACTGACGTGTGGGCTCTTTGGGTACATGGCCTGCATGTCAGTGACCCAACGCAGGCAGCGCACAGCAGAGGAACCTTTGGTGGGCCAGGGCGGTCAGAAGCGGGCATTTCATAAACCAATGATTGTTCATTGAGTGTGACATCATCCTTTTCATGTAGATAAGCCTACTATGTTGATAGCCCGTTCGATACGTTGTGATTCATAAAGACCGCTGCAAGCATCAATGTTCTGCTTATCACAGATAAGATTGATTAATACCCGTAACAATCCATGTCCTTAACAAAGGGTGCATGCACGTATAGGTTGAGCGTGTGTCTTGCGTCGTGTGCTATGTGCATGCAGGCGTGCGAGTGTTGCGTGCGTGCAAGGGTACCTTTCAGTGTTGCATGCATTTGTCGTACGTGCGTGTGTTCGTGAGTGCATGTGTATGTGTCAGTGTTGCACGCTTGCATGCGTGCGTGTGTTCGTTATGTGTATGTGTCAGTGTTGCACGCCTGCATGCGTGCGTGTCTTGCGTGCGTGCATGTGTACGTGCGGGGTGAGGCTACACGTCAGTCGACTGACTTTTTCATCTCTGGTCATTAGATTTTCCAGCCGTTGGATAAGAAATCAAGGGCCTGCAGTTTATCATCAAACTCCACCCCCTGAGCCGCCAGCCACCACCGGCCGAACCGCCGGCCCCCGCCGCCCGCGGCCGGCCTTCGCCGCCACGCCGCCCCGCCCGCCCCGAAACCACTCTCCACCGCCGGTCCGCCACCGCACCAGCCATCCCTCTAGCCCCCCCCCCGCGCCGAGCTTTTTCTCCGGCGATCCCCACCCCACCGCCCAATCAACGCGCCCCCCACCGCCGGCGACTGCCAACCAGAGGTCTCACGACTTCGAGTACCCACCGACCACTAATTTATTACCATTTCTGTCCTTCATATACGCGCTGACGGGTGGGCCCTATGGTAATGTGCGCTGCTGAATGTGGACCGTTTGACTGGTCAATTGATCGTGTCATCAACAAATTACGGAGCTGTATGGTGAGCCAGTGACCGTATGATCACCCTAAAATGTATTTTATTAACACAGTACAGACTCAAACTACCATTTCTTTCTTTCATATACGGGCTGACAGGTGGGCCCCACGGTTACGCGCCCCGATGGTGCAACACTAGTTGCGCCACGTGGAACGTTTGACTGGTCAATTGATTGTGTCATCAACAAAATACGGAGTTGTACGGGTGAGCCAGTGACCGTATAATCATGACATGTATTTTTTTAACACGGTACAGACGCAAGGGCTCATATATACGCGCAAGCACTCACCGCTATAAGCGCACACACGCAGACCCTACCCCTATGAGCACCTTCGAGAGAGTGAGCCAGCATATGATCTTGAGATTTTACGAAGTCACCATAGGTGCCTCGTAGTCGAGTGGAACGTCTCCTCCCACTGAACGCACATCGCCGGAAAATACTGAAATTAACCCAGGATAAATGCGAGCACCGGGACTTTAACCCTGGTGGGCTCGAGAAACCACTGTCCTCCTAACCATCCAACCACATGTTGGTTAGCACGACAAAATGTATGTGGTGACCGTGATGAGCTTATTCTGAAGTCCAGTGACCATATCGTGCTTTCGCTTCAAATACAATGACCGTAAGTGTCGTCAACAAAATACGGAGCACGCATCAAATGCAAAGTCCGTCAGTGTCATCAAGAAAATACGGAGACGTATCGTGAGCTAGATACCGTATGATCACCACGAGAATGTATACGGTGACCGTAATGAGCATATTCTGAAGTCCAGTGACCGTATAGTGCTTTAGCTTGAAATACAGTGACCGTCACGCGTGAATGTGTCGTGGGCATGCATACTTTTAGAGGGCCGAGAGATAGTTTGTGTGCGTACGTGAAAGTGGTGTAGAAAGAGGGGATGTCCGGTGGAGACAAGGAGAGATATGCCCTTCGTTTCTCTTTCCCGTGACTAATATTTTAGGAGAATATATAAACATTCACAATGCAGAACAAATATTTTTGGATGCACCATGCAATTAACTTTCATGTATAACATTGTACTATTGTATATGCTTATTTTCTTAGTGGCCGATTGCGTGTGTGGTGTGGTGGGCACATCATTTCTAGTTGTGGTGGGTCAACATGAGGACTCATGGGTCGGTTCCATCCTGCGCCACATAGGTTGGATCGAGACGCGTTATACGAAGACCCATGTGGAGGACTCGGCGTACAACACGAAGCTAGCTACCAGAGTCGCGGAGGACACTATCCCCACTGGTGATAAGCTGACTATATATGATTTGTAACCCTAGGCCCCCAGTATGTTATAGAAGCTTGGGGGCTAGTTCGTCGATAGTATACACACACGCACAATGCCTGGTATTCATGTGTACTTTGTACACACCCCTATCACTAATATACAGTACCAGGAGTAGGCTTTTTCCTCAACTGCAAGGGTCCGAACTAGGGTAAAACTTTGCCTCATATTACCATCCAGCCTAACAGTCAGGGATATCCTACCGAATGATATGATGGAATCATATCTGCCAACTACTAAGAGAGAGGTGTGTCTGGGGGGGGCAATGTGTGCGAGAGAGGCCTAAAGATAATGTGCATGCAGGAGACACGTAGGCGCATATATGTGCGTATAGAGGGCTAGTAGAGACCGTGCGTGTGTGTATATGCATGTCAGAGAAATAGTGTTTTCCAACTGAGATTAGTGAAAAGAGTGGTACATAGTAGTCAGAAAGAGAGAGAGATACAGAGAGAGCATGTGCACGAGACTCCCCGACACCCCGAGAGAGATTGTGAGCATGTGTGAAAGAGAAATGCTGATGCATATAAAGTGTGTGCACTTATGCGGTAGATAGAGAGATATATAGCGCGTTTGTGAGAATGGCATTATTATTTTTGGATGAGATCATGAATTTTGCAAATTGCGTATGGACGAAAATCGGTCTATCAGACACCCATACTCTATTGAATTCTAGCATGTGCATGTGTTTATTTCATATTATCGATCCATAGAGTGAAAGCGGTTTGAAATACAGGCAATGGATGTTTTTGCAATTCATATATAAACATTAATTAGTGCACTCCATGTTGTTAGTGTGAAGCACTTTATATATTTGCCACTTGCATGGATACATTCCAAATTGCTAGCTACGAAATAGAATACATGTCGAATTCAACATAAAGGGGGTTTCGAAGATTCGAATTCATAGGAAGTGCATTCATCTATTTGAACCCGAGATAATGGCATTTGTAAATCAGATGTAAAAGGGGGCATCAATCTTTGTTGTGCGTTTGAACATGCTATATACATTCATACGCATGTCTAACTTTTTTTTGCAACCAAGGAGATTATATCTGGAACCATGCATGAACCGAGGTAAGTTGCATATTTTTTAATATATACTCGTGTACAATGTATATTCAAATGTACCCCCTCCATTCCAAAATAATCGTAGCTTTAGGATTTTCAAGAGTAAAGATTTGTGAAGTTTGACAAATCCTGAAAGTTCAATTCAAGAGAACAAAAAACGTTAATGCTTCTGCTCCCAAATATTGAACGAAGCGCCAAATAGGCCTCTGGTCACACGAAACCGTGCGAGACTAATATTTGGTGGTAGGAAATTATTGTCCTGACTCTGGCCCATGTAGCCTATCGGCCCGATGTCCAAAGGTCTAAACCGGGACTTCACCAAGACGCCAGTCTCAACCGTCTCCGAGAAGCATTCATATGCCGTGGGAGTGCGGCGGCAGCAAAGAAGAAGAAGAGGAAGAAAAATGGCGGAGGGAGAGGAGGGCGCGCGTGCTAGTGCCGCTCCCCTCCTCCCCCTACTTATAGCCCCTGGCCGCGAAGCCGAGGGGACAGGGCGTGGGGATCGTGAGATTAACTGTGCCCACGACCCCACGGCCCCGCATTTACCGCACGGTAACGGCGTGAAGTAAATGCGCCACGGAACCGCAACCGTTCACCTCGGTCGCGGCGGATCTACGCATGTGCCAAGGCCCGGTAGTGGTGGGCTCCGGCCTGCGGCGACGTCCCATCGCACGCGTGGGTTGGTACGCGGCCCGGCCGGGTGGCGCCACGTGGCGCACGAATAGCTGGCGGCGAGCCTGGCACCTGGCTGGCGCGCCACCCAACTCCCGCCGAGACGTTTCAAAAACCACCAGGTGACCTGCCTGGTCACGTCCGACTCCTGACAGCCGGCGCTCCGGAAGACGGACAAAGCGAGATCAATGAACCACTCGGAGTAGGAAGCCGCTGAGGCCCATCGCCTCTTTCAGCCATGGCACCCCACCAGTTCGGGGAATACTATCGGAGTAAATGACCATGGGTAGCCTCATCAGCCTCCCATGGTATTTCAAGACATCAGGACCGGCTGCGCCCCTCAAGAATCAAAAACCAAAGGCTGCCTTCTTGGGGATGGCTGGTCCATACGGCCGTCTGCCAGAAGGCGGCAAAGCAAAACAGACGATCGCCGAGCAGGCCGACTCCTAGCAGGCGGCCCCTCCGCCCCTTGATGTTTGCGCCACATTATGACAACGAGACAGGGCGTGGCTACAGTGCAGCCTCCCACCCCCGAATCCAGGGCAGAGCGTGGCCACAGTGCGGCGTACTGGGCGGACATCCCCCACCCAGCGCGGCACTGTTGCCACGCAGCCCATGACATCACCCATGGTAGAGAAGGCCATGCTCCCACTACGGGCTGTCGGTACGGCCCCAGGCGGCGAGCCCTACCTGTCCGTGAGAAGCCAGAAGGCGGCAAGCTCCCATCAGATGACGCGGGGGGAGGCCGACTCCCAGCAGGCGGCCCTCCCCCTCCCTCAAAAGTCTATGTGCCATTAATCAGAAGAGACGGGGAGTGGCTACAGTAGTCGCCTACCAGGCGGCGGTACTGTAGCTGTCGGATCACGGGTTCCGGCAAAACCCTCAAGGTTCAAACACTGGCGTGCGTGCGAAGAATTCCTCCCTACCGATCCATGTCCTAACTGGCTAAGGTCTCGAGGACGAACTCGACGAACTCACAACACAAAAGACACGAGATTTATACTGGTTCAGGCCACCGTTGTGGTGTAATACCCTACTCCAGTGTGGTGGTGGTGGATTGCCTCTTGGGCTAATGATGAACAGTACAAGGGGAAGAACTACCTCCTAAGATTGAGGTGTTCTTGTGCTCTGTGAGCTTGTGGGTGAGAGGATGGAAGATGGAATCGAACCCCCTACTGTGGCGGCTAGTTCTACTTATATAGGCCCTGGTCCTCTCCCCAAAGATTGAGCAGGAAGGGAGCCAACAACGGCCAATTTGAAAGGGGATAGCTAGTACAGCTTATCCTGACAAAAGCGGTCTTCGCCTGCAAAAGGCTCTGGTGGTGACGCCGTCTTGGGCTCCATGGTGACCTTTGTCTTGCCGTCCTGCTGGTCTTGGTCTCGTTGCACTGATATGGAAACCTTTGCTTGATGCCTCGGTATTCCGCGCCTGCGCTTGCCTCCTTAGCACCAAAGAGGGAACAAGGACACTGCGCGCTGGCGCCCGCCTGATCTTGATCGTCATAGCTCACGTCACGAGAACCTCGCGAGGTTTGCCTTGCCTTGATCTCTCCACCCCTAGTGAGCCTGCCTGGCAAGGCCGCTCCTAAGGAGGTCTTGTGTCGTCCGCCTCGCGAGGCTTGGCCCCTTGCGGGGTCTTGAATGCCTTGTTTATGAAGATGGGTCGTACAGGCCTGCTAGCACAGCCACACCGTGGGCCGCAGGCAGGCAAGTCTGGGGACCCCCATTTCCAGAACGCCGACAGTAGCCCCCGGGCCCAAGGTGCGCTCGGGCTTGGCTTTGAGGCGAAGCCAAAGGTCAAGTACGGAGCGCCGCAGCCCCAAAAGTCTGCGGCCTTGGTTGACATGCGACGGTTGATTGGACGTGGGCGCCTCCGCTTCCCCATGTTGCCTCGGCGACTGCCCGACTTGACAAGTCCCTGCGACATGCAAGGAAAACCATCATTACCTGTGATTGTGGGAGGCGCCAGTTGGCCTTCTTCCACTATAAATGGGGAGGGGGGGCAGAGCCCCCGTCGCCCATCTCTTACCAGTCCGCTTGCTCCTTCCTTCTCTGCTCCATCACCGGCTCCCATGGCACCGTCGAAGAGGTTCTCCGCCACAGAGAAGGGAAAGGCCCCTCGCGAGGGGCCCGGCTCCTCGGCACCCAAGCGGGGACGCGGCCGTCCCCGTAAGCACACCGCGGCTCCCGCCGCGCCCCCCGCTCCCGGGGTGGCACCGCTGCACGTGGCAGGGGTCGCTCCGGTCACGGCAGTCCCGTTGATGAAGGGAGACGTGCCGTGGTTGCGCGGCCTCCCCGGCCACGCTTCCACTCGGCAGAGGTGCTGCCGGAGTTCGTTGTCTGGTCGGAGGATCCGGCCGGCAACTGGCTTAAGCTTCCGCGCTTCTTCGTTGACGAGCTGCCAGTCTCTGGTCCAGGCGGGCTCTGGCTGCAGGCGGACGGCTGCTGCAGCAGGGCCTCGTGGGTTGTGGTTGAGGTCTCCGCCGCGGGCAACATAGCTCTGGCCCGAGGTTGGCAGACGTTCGCCCGTGCACGCGGCCTGGGCTGGCGATGCACCCTCCATTTCAAGTACAACAGTGATGCGAACCTCTATGTGAGGGTGTTTGGGGAAGATGGTCGCCGCGCCGGGTGCTGCCCCGAGATGAACGATGGCGAGGAGGTGCTCGGCCTCGGCGACGGCCGCGACGAGGGCGAGGGCGAGCTCGCCGGCCGTGCCTCGTCCAGTTATGGTGGGTCTTCTCTTGGCGACCGCTCCAGCAGCGGTGGCTACAACCAGCCGTCGCGCTCGCTGCGAAGGTGGTAGCGGGTCGTCTCGTCGCTGCACCTCCGTGAAGCGCGAGGAGGGATCCGGCTAAGCTCGGGTCGTCGCCAAGGGTTTGCCACCGTGGACTACTGCAGGGGCGAGCGCCGCTTTTGTTTTGTTCTTCTTTTCCTTCCTGCATCCAAAATGGAACCAGCATGGGCCCGGAGGGGCGTGTATCGAACTATGATTCCTCAATCACTTTGCTATGCTTGTTGTTTCCGTGTTGTGTCGTTATTTTGTGCAGAGATAACTTAGCTTGGCGCATTCGGGGTAGCCTCCTCTTCACAAGGAACTTGTTTCCTCGTGCCCGTCCTGACTTGGTGGTCGCTCAGGAACTGCAAAAAAAATCATTAGGAAGCTCGCTAGGAAACTTGTCATTCGCCCAAGCCTTGACCCAGCGTTTCGTATCACGGTACCCGAGGGGCACGGATTAGGAGAGATGCACTAGCTTGTGGGCTTGAACAAGGGTGCCTCGCGAGAAAGCAGGCGGAAGGCAGAGAGATGGAAAACGCTCGCGAGGGCACTGGCCTAGCCCCCTCGCGAGGTATGCGAGAGAGAGAACACAGGTAAACTAGAGTCGGAAATAGCGGCAAAAGACGACGGGACCAAATCAGCAAGGGACACCAAAAGCAAACTTCGATTAAAAGAAGGCGAGCCAACTACGGAAAGCAAATGAAAAGCCGTGTCCGGCACCTAGTCTAGTCTTCAAGTCTTCTCACCAGTGCGGGGCTAAGTGCTGCCACTAGGCATGGGAGGGAGCCCCCGAGGCCCAAGGGCGGCAGTCCAGAGACTCCGGGGCGTCTACAGCCCCACTCATTATTATGTGAGAGTGTAACGGGCGGTGATTCTTCACAGGCACCAGGCCTTCTTCATAGGCGTTGGGCCTTTCTTCATAGGCACTGGGCCTTGCTTCATGGGTAGAACTTCTGGTGGTGCTGGATGTTCCAGGCATTCTGGATGCGCACCCCGTCTTGTGTATCCAGGCGCGCGGCGCCAGGCCTGGAGACATGAACGACCCTGAACGGGCCCTCCCACATAGGGGAGAGCTTGTGCAGCCCTTCCCTGGAGAGGACCCGCCTTAGGACGAGGTCGCCCGCCTCGAGCATCCTGGAGCGGATGTTGTGGCAGTGGTATCACCGCAGCGCCTGTTGGTACCTTGCCACCCTTAGTGCAGCCTCGCGGCAACGTTCCTCCCCCAGGACGAGGTCCATCCCCCGCGTGGCATCCTGCTGCGTTTCATCAAACGCCAGGACCCGTGCGGAGCGATGCTTGACCTCGTGAGGGAGGACCGCTTCGGCTCCGTAGACGAGGAAGAACGGTGTCTCACCCGTCGGCTTGGTGGCGGTGGTGCAGATGGACCACAGCACGGACTGGAGTTCGTGGTGCGAGCCCCTGCCACAGGCCTCGAGCTTCTTCTTGAAGGTCCTGGTCTTGAGGCCCCTCAGGACCTCTGCGTTGGCGCATTCGGCTTGACCATTGCTCCTGGGGTGCGCCACCAAAGCGTAGCAGATCTATGTTCCAAGGTTAGCACAGTATGTTTTGAAGAGGTTACTAGTGAACTGCGAGCCGTTGTCGGTGATGATGCGGTTGGGGACCCCGAAGCGGCTCACGAGACCCTTGATGAATTTGACTGCGGAACCGGCTGGGATGGTGCGGACGGCTTCCACTTCCGCCCACTTAGTGAACTTGTCGATGGCGACGTAGAGGTAGCGGTAGCCCCCAAGCGCTCGAGGGAACGGGCCCAAGATATCCATCCCCCAGACCGCAAACGACCATGTGAGTGGGATGGTCTTGAGGCCTTCAGCCGGCTGATGGATCTGCTTGGCGTGGAACTGGTAGGCTTCACAGGACTTCACCAGCTCAGCTGCGTCGTTGAGCGCCATGGGCCAGTAGAATCCACTACGGAATACCTTGCCGACGAGGGTCCATGATGACGAGTGGTGCCCGCAGTCCCCGCCGTGTATGTCAATTAGCAACTCCTTCCTGTGGTCCTGGAAATGCAACGCAGCGAAACATCATTTGGTCGCTTCCTGTACAACTCACCGTCCTGGATGCAGCATGTTGTGGCTTGCCGGGCCACGCGCTCTGCGTCCTCCTCCTTCTCCGGCAGCGGCCCTTGCATTAGATATTCTTTGAATTCCTTGGTCCAGCATCCCTCCTGGGGCTCGAGCGCCAAGAACAGGCGAGCTCCTGAGGTCGGGCCACAGGCTGGGGCTCCTGTGGCAGGCGGCTGTGGGAGCTCCTCCCGAGGCTGAGCTGTGCTTGAAAGTGGTGGCGTTGCTGACGGCCTTAAGAGCCGCTCCTCGAAGACGCCAGGCTCTTGGGGCTGCCGCTTGGATGCCCTCCTGGCGATGTCGTCAGCTTCCTTGTTGGTGCCACGGGGCACATGCTGCACCTCCAGGCCCAGGAACTGCTTTTCCATCTTACGCACTTCCGTGAGGTAGGCCTCCATGTGCTCGTCCTTTGGTGCGTACACTTTGTTGGAGAAGTTGACGAGGATCTGTGAGTCGCCCCTAACGGTGAGGCGCTTCACCCCCAGAGCTGCTGCGGCCTTCATGCCAGCTATGAGGCCTTCGTATTCTGCGATGTTGTTGGAGACCTTCTTGCCCTGCTGAAAGCAGAGCTGCACATCATAGTAGAGCTTGTCCTGAGTGGGAGAGATGAGCACTGCTCCAACCCCCGCGCCCTGATGCACGAAGGCGCCATCGAAATACATGACCCAACCATCTGGCGCCTCGCTTCCTAGTGAGGTGGACCAGTCTTCACCTACTTCAAGCGTCAGGGCATCCATCCACTCCGCCACAAAATCAGCGAGCGCAACTCCCTTGATGACCCTGGTAGTGCTGAACTCCAACTGGAATGCCTGCAGCTCGATGTTCCACTCAGCGACCCTTCCAGCAGAGTTGGGGCTCCTGAGCACCCTCTCCAATGGGTAGGCTGAGACGACCTTGATGGGGTGGCCCTGGAAGTAGTGCCGCAACTTGCGCGAGGCCAATAGGAGCGCGAGCAGGAGCTTCTGAGGCATGGGATATCGTGCCCTCGCGTCCAGCAACACCGTGCTGACGAAATACACCGGGTGCTCGATGAGGGCAAGTGCGTTGATGAGGCTCGCGTCTTGCGAAGTTGGGGTGTCTCATGAGGTGGCGGAACTCCTGGCGCCTGATCGCTTGCGGGAATCTCTGTGACGTCGTCCTGCCGAGCTTGGTCTTCTGTTGATGCCGCTACGGCTCTTGCTGCGCCTTCCTGATCTTGCATCATCTTGGCTGGCAGCGTAGCTTGGCGCGGCGCACCCTTGGCTTGGTGCTCCTCCCGAACCGCCACTAGTGCTACGCTGGCGGAGTACGGGGTGGCGGCAAGATAAAGTACTAGAGGCTCGAGAGGCCACGGCGCAACCATCACCGGAGGGCTGGTCAGGTATCTTTTGAGGTCTTGAAAAGCTCGGTCGGCCTCCGGGGTCCACTCGAATGTGCCCTTCTTCTTCATCAGCTTGAAGAAGGGTAGGGCGCGCTCTCCCAGCTTGGAGATGAAGCGTCCCAACGCAGTTACCCGACCAGCCAGCTTCTGCATTTCCTTGAGGGTCTGCGGTGGGCTCATATCCTCAATGGCCTTGATCTTTTTTGGGTTCGCCTCGATCCCTCTGTGGGACACGAGGAATCCCAGCAGCTTGCTGGAAGGGACACCGAACACGCACTTCTCTGGGTTGAGCCACAAGTTCACCTGGCGCAGGCTCGCGAAGATCTCCTCCAGATCTTGGATCAAGGTTCTTGCCTCCCGAGACTTCACCACAATGTCGTCGACGTAGGCCTCCGTGTTTCTCCCGAGCTGCCGCCCTAAGGCGATGTGCATCAGCCGCTGAAAGGTCGCGCCCGCGTTGCGCAGTCTGAAGGGCATGCAGGTGTAGCAGTACACCCCACATGGGGTTAGGAAGGCTGTCTTCTCTACATCTTCCACCCCATCTTGATTTGGTGATACCCTGAGAATGCATCCAGGAAGCACAGTAGGTCGCACTCGGCGGTGGAGTCAATGATCTGGTCGATGTGTGGGAGCAGGAATGGATCTTGGGGGCAGGCCTTGTTGAGGTTGGTGAAGTCGACGCACATTCGCTCCTTCTCTCCTTTCGTCGGCACTACGACGGGGTTCGCCAGCCATTCGGGGTACCTAACCTCGCGAATGGCACCTGCCGCCTCCAACTTGCGGGTCTCTTGGACGATGAAGGCCTGCTTCTCCGTGGACTGCCGTCTCACCCGCTGCTTCACAGGGCGCACGTTGGGGCATACCCTTAAGTGATGCTGAATCACCTCTCTCGGGACCCCCAGCAGCTGATTGGGCTCCCATGCGAATATATCCTTGTTTGCGCGCAAGAACTTCACCAATGCTTCCTCTTGGCTTGGGTCGAGGCCGGCACCTATGGTAAAGGTGGCTCCTGAGGACCCGTCCTCGTTGACTGGCACCTACTTGGTTTCCGCCTTGTCTTGTGTGAACAACTGCTTCTTCTTGGTTGGTGCGGTTCCCTTGGGCTCGGAGGTGCCCGCGTCGGCAGGCTGCGCCGCCGCAGCGGTCTTGAGGGCGATCTTGAGCGCCGCCAGGGCTTCCTTGGCGTCCCCCTTGACGGTGAGGACGCCTTTGCTTCCAGGCATCTTCATGAGGTTGTAGGCCAGATGAGTCACTGCCATGAACTGGGCCAGAGCTGGGTACCCGAGGATGGTGTTGTACGGGAGGCCGATGCGGGCGATGTCGAAGTCGACCAGCTCGGTCCGGTAGTTGTCGCGCGTGTCGAAGGTGACGGGGAGGCGGATCTGCCCCAAGGAGCGGGCAGTGCCGCCACCAACTCCTGAGAAAGGCTTGCTGAGGCTGAGCCGCTCGAGCAGCACGTGAAGAAGGCTGAAGGCCTCCACGGAGAGCAGGTTGAGGCCGGCGCCGCCGTCAATGAGGGTCTTGGTGACGGCCACGTTGCAGATGGTGGGCGTGCAGAGCATCAGAAGCATGCCCGAGCTGGCGGTGGTGATAGGGTGGTCTTCTGAGCTGCAGGTGAGGTCGGCCTCAGGCGCAGCCCAGCCCGGCAGAGCCCCCGAGCGCTTGGAAGCGCCACCAATCTGGCGGAGGAACGGCTTGATGTGGCGATCTGAAGGCGGCGCCTGAGAGCCGCCTAGCAGGGCCGCGACCGTGTGGTGCGCTGGTGCCGCGTAGCGCACATTGAAGAGGTTGCGTAGCTCCTCCCAAGACGCCACCGTGGATCCGGGGAGGTTGAGCAGCCAGGCGCGCGGTTGCCGGCGAGGGCCGTGGGAAGCCAGTTGGCCATTACCTTGTCGTCACCCTCGGCCTCGAGGACGGCCTCCTCATATGCCAGCAGGAAAGCCGACGGGTCCGCCGTGCCGTCGTAGCGCGGCGACATCTCCGGCTTGAACTTGGGTGGCCACCGCACCTGCCGCAGGGCGGGGGCCAGGGCCCGGAGCCCCCTGGCCCCGTCGTCAACGCCGGCCGTCGGAGTCGGTAGCGGGGCGCCTGCCATGAGGGCGGAGCGCGGTGGCGACGGAGCGCAGATCGACGGAAGAGAAGCTACAGCGCACCCCGACCTAGCGCGCCAAATGTCCGATCACGGGTTCCGGCAAAACCCTCAAGGTTCGAACTCTGGGGTGCGCGTGAAGAATTCCTCCCTACCGATCCACGTCCTAACTGGCTAAGGTCTCAAGGACGAACTCGACGAACTCACAACACAAAAGACACGAGATTTATACTGGTTCGGGCCACCGTTCTGGTGTAATACCCTACTCCAGTGTGGTGGTGGATTGCCTCTTGGGCTGATGATGAACAGTACAAGGGGAAGAACTGCCTCCTGAGATTGACGTGTTCTTGTGCTCTGTGAGCTTGTGAGTGAGAGGATGGAAGATGGAATCGATCCCCCTACTGTGGCGGCTAGTTCTACTTATATAGGCCCTGGTCCTCTCCCCAAATATTGAGAGGGAAGGGAAACAACAACGGCCAATTTGAAAGGGGACAGCTAGTACAGCTTATCCTGACAAAAGCGGTCTTAAATGCCTTGTTGATGAAGATGGGCCATACAGGCCTGCTAGCACAGCCACGCCATGGGCCGCAGGCAGGCAAGTCTGGGGACCCCCGTTCCCAGAACGCCGACAGTAGCCACGCCTTCCCCGACAAAGCATGCATCATCAGTGGCATTTCCACAGTACTAAGCGGCAGGCAGAACCCGTCAGCGGCGGGCGCGGCCTGTCGGCTAAGTGCAAGACAGCCAGCAGGGCCCACCAGGTGGGCCCCAGCGGCTGGCGGAGAAGCCGGCGACCGCAGACACTGGCAGCCGGTTCCTACACCCGGCCGGATTAGCTTTGTAGCCCTGGGGGGTAGGCCTATATAAACCCCCCAGGGCACCCATGCAAAGAGTTCAGACCTTAGTCCACCCATGCACACACATAGAGAGAGGAAGTTAGGGCTAGCCTTGCTCTTCTTCCCACTCTAGAGAAACAGCTCAAGGAGCATGCTTGTAGCCACCATTGTTGCTTGAGTGATCATGCGGAGACCCCGCAGAGCAGGAGTAGGGGTGTTATCTCCTAGGAGAGCCCCGAACCTGGGTAAGATTCGCCGGCGGGCATGTTTGCGCCTTATCCCGTTTCCTGGCACCGACGACGTATTATTAGCCCCTCCATGATAAGCCACCCTTTGGCATATGTCGCACGACACCCCCGACAAGTACCTCCCACATATCACTATCTTTATATCGCAAAACTATTGCAAGGAATCAAACTTATCATATTCAGTGATGTACATGCAAGTTTTTATTATATTCCTCTTGAATACCTATCTTATTAGGACCAATTTCATAACTTGTACACATTTCCATTACTACTATCAATTCTCAAAATGATATGAGTGCAGCATGAGAGTGCAACTATTTCTTTAAAATATAACCACCCCCGTGCTCTAAAAGATATAAGTGAAGTACTAGAGCAACTACCTAGCTCAAAAGATATAAGTGAAGCACAAAGAGTATTCTAACAAATCACAGATAATGTTTGTCCCTCTAAAAAAGGTGTGTCCCACAAATATGATTGTGGCAAACTAAAAAGCAAAAAAGCAAAGACTCATATAATACACGACGCTCCAAGCAAAACTCATATCATGTGATGAATAAAAATATACTCCCATCATTCCTTTATGTAAGGTGTATTATTTTTGGCATGGTGACCAAGGCACAAAATTATAGAGAATTG
Organism: Triticum aestivum; assembly: GCF_018294505.1. Taxonomy (NCBI): domain Eukaryota; kingdom Viridiplantae; phylum Streptophyta; class Magnoliopsida; order Poales; family Poaceae; genus Triticum; species Triticum aestivum. The sequence goes on along the minus strand of NC_057802.1, from coordinate 272,582,910 downwards.
AGGACAAAATTACCCTTGGCAAATCGTTGGTTAGTGGCAAGTAAATCAGTTAGTCTAGGAAAGAAAGAGATAGACACAATCTAGAGAGAGATACTTTCCTTCTTTTGCCACAAGGAGAGATACATGCAATCAGGAAATAGATACTTCCCTTTTTTCTAGAGGGCTAAGAATGGAATTAGAAGGAATGAGAACAAATGCACCTTACATTGTGGAATATTATCAAAAAACAAATACACCTTATATAAAGGAACGGAGGGAGTAGCTCCAAGTAATTTACCGATGGTTGGTAGAAGAAAGAGGGGATGCCATCAGGGGCATCCCCAATCTTAGATGCTTGGGTCTCCTTGAATATTACCTTGGGATGCATCGGGCATCCCCAACTTGCCACTCCTTATTCCTTCATCCATCGCGATTTCACTCAAAACTTGAAAACTTCAGCACAGAAAACTCAACAGAAAACTCGTGAGATCCGTTAGTATAATAAGAAAATCATCACTTTAGGTATTGTTGAAAACCCATTCATATTTAATTATTGCATAATACGTACTGTATTATAACTTCACTATGACTTATACCCCCCGATACAATCCATAGATTCATTAAGACAAGCAAACAATGCGACAAAAACAAAATCTGTCAAAAATAGAATGGTCTATAATGATTCGAACAATGACCATACTTATGTAACTCCAAAAATCCATAAAAATTAGGACAATGTGGGAAATTTGTATATCAATCATGTGTAAAAAATTCAGAATTTTATCGCGTTTAAGTGAATTCAGATAATTCTGTTAATGGCGGGAAAAGTTTCTGTTTTCTCACATAATCAAAGCAACTATCATCCAAATCATCCCAAAGGCTTTACTTGACACAAACACTAATTTAAACACAAAAACACAACCATAACAGTAGCATAATTGTGTGCACACAAAAAACTGTAAGCATTGGGTTGTCTCCCAATAAGCTCTTTCATATAGCCATTAAGATAGGCTTGGAATTTTATTGATGCTCACATGAAAGAAAAGAATTGAAGCACAAAGAGAGCATCATAAAACATGTGATAAACACATTTAAGTTTAACGTACTTCCTATGCATAGGCATTTCATAAGCAAAAAAATTATCAAGACAAGCAATTTCTAGCATATGCAAATAGGAAGAAGGAAGCATTAAAATTTTCAACACAAAGAGAGGTAACTTAGTAACATGAAAAATCCTACAACCATATTTTCCTCTCTCATAATAATTACATGTAGAATCATAATCAAGTTCAACAATATAGATATCACAAAAAATATTCTCTTTATGTTCCACATGCATAAATTTTTCATAATCTTCCAAGATAGTGGGATTAACATTAACTAAAGTCACGACCTCTCCAAACCCACTTTCATCAATAAATTCATAAGATTGAACACTCTCCAAATATGTGGGGTTATTTTTACCTAAAGTTGACACTCTTCCAAACCCACTTTCAATACTGTTGTAAACATTATTATCAATATCATATTCATCAGGGAGGCTTAAATAAATTTTCAAGATCATAAGAAGCATTATCACCCCAATCATGATCATTGCAATAAGTAGTGGACATAACAAAATCATCATCCCCAAGCTTGTAGCTTTGCATATCATTAGCACAATTGACATTCATATAATTTATAATACATCATTGCAATCATGCTTTTCATTCAAGGAGCTATCAAGTGTGGGTGCAATAGCAATAATTTCATTTTTAACATAAGAAACTATAGCAATTTCATCTCCATAAGCATCATTAATATTGGCATCATGGCCATAAGAATAGCAAGCATCAAATTCATCAAAAAGGGATATTTCAAGTGAATCATTGGGATCATAATTATCTATAGATTCCTGTATACCATTATTCTCTTCCAAATCAGTAGACATTCTCCCAATGAATTCACTAACATAGGCATTAGAACCATAGTTTTCATAGCAATATTTACGTATGGCAAAAATTTCAGATTTATAGAGAGTAGCATCATACTTTTCAATCAAAGAAGAAACTTCATAAGCACCCTTAAAAGCAAAAAATTCTTTAATTTGTTCGATATCATAGTAACTATAAACACCTTTGGCATAAGAAGATAAAATTTCATTATCATTAAACTCACATAGGTAGGGAAGTTGTTCTTAGGGTTCGTAAAATCATGAAATTCACATAGATTCCAAGCATAGCATAGCAACAATTTATTTGATTCCATAAGAGTCTCCCTTTTTGAGACAAACGGTGATACACAAATGAGCATGCTCATCTAATGATTTTCCCTCAACTAAACTAGTTGTGGTTTCAGCACGAGCTCAAATGGATCAAAGATGATCCAAGTAGAAAACTTTAACTGGATCCATATGTGTTTACTTTTCCTTTTTCTTTTCTATTTTTGGTGTGTTGGGATGAAGGCAAAAAGCAATCAATCAAGCAAACAAGTAAAAAGATAAATTAAAAATGCTTTTGTGTTTTTGTGAAAATGTTTTACAAGTGGGGGAGATGAAAACGAGAGGCAGATGGCAAATGAAAGTAAATGCAAGGAGATGAAAGTGTATGTGATGGTACTTTATAGGATTTGGTGATGTCTCCCCGGCAACGACGCCAGAAATTCTTCCTGCTACTTGTGAGATGCGTTGGGATTTCCTCGAAGAGGAGAGGATGATGTAGTACAATAGAGATAAGTATTACCCTCGGTTAAGAACCAAGGTTATCAATCTAGTAGGAGATCCACACAAGACCTTGTCAACAACACCTACACACAAAATAACAAATACTTGCACCCAACACAAACAAGGGGTTGTCAATCCAGTCGCGGTTAATTGCAAGGATCAAATCTCGCAGTGGTAGATAGATAAACAAACACATAAAATAAAATAACGGTAAATAAATTGCAGCAAGGTATTTTTGGATTTTAATATATGATAAAGATAGACCCTGGGGTCATAGTTTTCACTAGAGGCTTCTCTCTTCAACAAAAAACATACGGTGGGTAAACAGATTACTGTTGGATAATTGATAGAAAGGAGCATAGTTATGATGATATCCAAGGCAATGATCATGTATACAGGCATCACGTCCGAGACAAGTAGACCGACTCCTACCTGCATCTACTACTATTACAACACACATTGATCGCTATCTAGCATGCATCTAGAGTATTAATTTCATAAAGAACGGAGTAACGCCTTAAGCAAGATGACATGATGTAGACAAAGTAAACTCCAATCAATATGAATAAACCCCACGTTTTATGCTTAATGGCAATGATACAAAGACGTGTCATGTCCCTTTCTATCACTGGTATTGAGCACCGCAAGATAAACCCATCACAAAGCACATCTCCCATTGTAAGATAAATAAATCTAGTTGGCCAAACCAAATCGATAGATCGGAGAGAAATACAAAGCTATAATAATCATGCATGAAAGAGTTCAGAGAAGACTCAAATAATATTCATAGATAATCTGATCATAAATCCACAACTCATCTCATCCCTACGAATACACTGCAAAAAAGGATTACATCGAATAGATCTCCAAGAACATCGAGGAGAATATTGTATTGAAGATCAAAGAGAGAGAAGAAGCCATCTAGATACTAGCTATGGACCCGTAGGTTAGTGGTAAACTACTCACATATGATCGAAAGGGCAGCAAGGTTGATGTAGATGCCCTCCATGATCGATTCCCCCTCCGGCAGAGTACAGGAAAAGGTCTCCAGATGGGATCTTGCAAGAACAGAGGCTTACGGTGGCGGAAATAGTATTTTGGGTGGCTCTCTGTTCGTTTCCCGATTTTAGAGAATTATAGAGTTGGAATTAAGTCAAACAGAGGAACGAGGGGCCCATAAGGCAAATGGATGCGCCAATGTGGCTTGTGGCCTACTCCTTCGCCTTCTGCCATCCTCCCAAAGCTTCTAGGGTCTCTTATGTCCAGAAAAATCGTCAAAAAGTTTCGTGGCATTTGGACTTCATTTGATACTGACTTCCTGGAAAACCAAAAACAGGCAAAAACATCAACTGGCACATGGCACTAATTTAATAGGTTAATCCCAAAAAATGATATAATATTGCATAAATTACATATAAAACATCCAAAATTGATACTATAATAGCATGGAACAATAAAAAAATATAGATACGTTGGAGATGTATTAAAAAACCACCATTATTATATTTCTATTAGCAACTAGCGAATAGACTATTTCCACATAGTGTTCTGGGTGTGAACGTAGCCGCTTGTGTGATGACCTAGCTGCAGGGTTGGTAGTTACAATGCAACCACCACTCCCTGTGACATACTCTACTTATCGCAAATTTCAATGGCCATGTGCCCTTGCAGGTCATCAGTTATAATGCACTCTTGGGAAGAATGGCCTTCAGCAGTTTCCACTCGTCCCGCATTACGCTGATATAAAGCTAAAGATGCCCGGACCCTATGGCATCATAACAGTGAACGACAATATGGAACGCCCACTTCGAATGGAGGAGCAGGCCATGGCCTTTGTGGCCGAAGTACAAGTCGTTGAGAAGACGTCATAAGCACGGACTAGATCAAGCGGCCATGATCTGATGAAGCAACAATGATCTACTCCAGGTGTGCATGCCTATGACTCCAGCATACGCCAGTCACACACCCGAAAGAGAAACTATACACTACCCCAAGAGCTACCGAGGAGAGCCCCAAATAGGGGTACACGTTGCATGTCCCCCCAGCATAGTGTCGAGGACTATGTTTCTCGGTTCCACAATTTTTGCATTGAAAATCCCATGGGGGGTGGAGCACACACAATAGAGGATGCGTTAGAGGTAAGACGAGCATTGTCCTAGCATCCTCGGAAAACCAACATCAAGATATTACTCGAACAAAAGTGTCAAACTACGAATCCAAACATGATACATTTTAGGCTATCATAAGCACCATGGTGGTCAAACAGAAGTGGCCTGGGGGTTGTGTCAAAGCTTAGACTAATGTGTAGCCCCATGTAAAAACACTGCTAAGTTTGGGTTGGCTGTGCACATACTATCAAAGTAAAAAAAGGGCCACACTCCTCGGCTTAGGCAAAAACGGAGCACAAACCCAGGCTATAAGGGAGATTGCAATCCTTGGCTGCCGAAAGGTGGACGACGCGATACGTCAACGCTGGACATGATGCCGGAAGCTCGAACCTCCGAACAGTGTCTATAGGGTAGAAAATTTGTAAAACTCCTAAGAATATATATAGATATAGCATGATTGTTAGGATTGTCCTTACTCTGAATTGAATAAAGAGGCACTTGTAATCTAGGTTATGTATACACTATTCATGTGTCCTTAGTCTCATGTAATACAGATAGCTACAAAAGAAATTATACTCGGCTGTAAAGGCCACATTGCTCGTCATCAAGGGACCACACTGATAACTCGAGGCCTGCATAGCAACTCAATTCACCAATCGTCGAAGTACTCCAAGGGGTCACTGATGACTTCCTCGAGCCTTACACCATTATATGCATCAAGTAAGACTTGTGTCCTAGGTCACTTCTACTTGTGAGCTATGTTGGGATTTTCCCCGAAGAGGATAGGAGATGTAGCACAATAGAGATAAGTATTTTGCTTAGTGAGAACCAAGGTATCAATCCAGTAGGAGAATCACGCAGAACCTTGTGAACAACACTTCTTTCGCGAATACGCGAGGAGGCGTATCATTCCATTGATAGGTAGGAGAGAATACAAGGGTTTGTGGTTTCCCCCAAGGCGTACACAGCTAGGGCACCTCGAGGTTACCGATGAACAACACTTGCACACCCAAAAACAAACTTGCACCCAACGCGGGCAAGAGGGTTGTCAATCCCCTTGAACTCGTTACTTGCAAGGATTAAATCTTGTAGTGGTAGATAGATAAATTCCAAAACAAAATAAAATAAATAAAATTGCAGCTAGGATATTTTGGTTATATATATATATAGGAGTAGGATTTTCTACAATAGCTTACCACAGAACTAGTTAAGGTTTTCGACGGTATAAAAGTTCTCAAAAATCCTGAAAAAAATACTAAACCAACACACCTATAATATAACATGATCCAACGTAGTGATTGAAAAAATATGACTGGATGTGTCCTCGACAAAAAGAACAAATGTTTCAGTATATATTGATCCTACAGTGAGCTGAAATGCTTATTTTATCGCCGAGGACACATAAATGCATATTTTCACAATCGCACCGTTGGATCATCTTATTATATTAGAGTTAGGCTCCCCTATTTATTTCATATTTTTAATAAATTTTAAACCATTAAATGTTTAGCAAGCCTTTACTACTTCTGTTGCAGCTATGATAGACACAGTTCTACCCGGAGGCCATAGTTTTCACTAGAGGCTTCTCTCTCGAGCACATAGCATACGGTGGGTGAACAAATTACAGTTGAGCAACTAATAGAAAAGCGCATAGTTATGACGATATTCAAGGCAATGATTATGTATATAGGCATCACGTCCAAGACAAGTAGACCGACGTACTCATTCCTACATCTACTACTATTACTCCACCCATCGACCGCTATCCAGCATGCATCTAGTGTATTAAGTTAATAAAAACAGAGTAATGCCTTAAGCAAGATGGCATGATGTAGACAAAGTAAACTCAAGTAATATGAATAAACCCCATCGTTTTAGCCTTAATGGCAACAATACAATTAAGTGTCTTGTCCCTTTCTGTCACTGGGATAGAGCAAGATTGAACCATCACAAAACACCTCTGCCACTGAAGATAAATCCATATAGTTGGCCAAACCAAACGAATAGATCGGGGATAAATACATTGCTATAACAATCATGCATAATAAAGTTCAAAAAAAGACTCAATTACTTCTCATCAATATTCAGATCATAAACCCACAATTCATTGGATCCCAACAAACACACCACAAAAGAAGATTACATCGAATAGAACTCTAAGAACATCGAGGAGAACATTGTATTGAAGATCAAAGAGAGATAGAAGAAGCCATCTAGCTACTAGCTATGGACCCGTAGGTTTGTGGTAAACTACTCACACATCAGCGAAAGATAGCAAGGATGATGTAGAACCCTCCATGACCGATTTCCCCTCCGACAGAGTACTGGAAATGACCTCCAGATGGGATGGCAGAAGAACAGAAACTTGCGGCAGTAGAAAAAGTGTTTCGGGTGGCTCCCTGTTGGTTTCCCAATATTAGGGAACTAGCGGGGTGACCCGCGCATTTGCGCGGCTAGTTTTGTAACATTCTACGTCATGTCGTTTAAATTTGAAAGGCTTGGGTATAAACCTTCCATCATTAAGAGTCATATTGGAATACTTGTATAAAACAATAAATAGAACTATTGCCAGAAAAAAATGCTGAAAGATTGCATCAATTTTGTTTACTTAACCAATCCAAATATATTTGTGGACATATAAAGTTGTGCAATTTTACTGCGGGCATTCATGCCTCCCATGATGTTGTCTTTTTTTAGTTTAATGTTGTGTAGTTTTTATGTAGTGAATCTGAGGTATTTTTCTTCTCTACCAACTAATTTCCCCATCTCAAATTGTTATTTGTAGTAAGAGAAGTATGTCTTTAGAAAAATGGTTTATTTTTCCTAAAAATATTTTTTGTTAGATGTACTCCACTGTATTTCTTAACTGTATTGCATTTTTCATGAGGCCTTGGTGTGTGAGAAATAAAGACACCAAGGTCGAGAACTCACCATGCAAAACCATGTGTTCTTTTGCTACAGTGCACCGTGAGTTGTTTAATTTTCGTTACATACCAGGAAGGGAAAACCTGATACAATGCTTCCACACATACTTATATTCTTATCTATAGCATCCACAGTGTATTACTACGTACATGTTGGTAAGAGTGACTTAAATAATCCAAACCACTGTAATCAATAATGGAGATAATTTAACCTATGTGGATGATACTACATATATTTACATATGGTGTCTTTTTTTCATCACTATGTTACGGTTTATACATCTCATATTTTAGAAAATTACTGAGGCAAAAAGTGATGTCTCAAGGAAAATTATTGTACTTAGATAAAAATATTACATTCAATATTAGGGTGTCGGCAAGAATCTTGTTGTGTAACAATGAACAAACGATGGCATCGAGGTATGTATCTTGTCATGTAAAACCATATACTTTAATATAAGTATATATCTTTTCCATCTACCATCCCTTCCAAAAAAAAATGTTGAGAGCTTTCAATAATAATTGGTGAGAATTTCCAGCATGGATATGTGTCTGAATATTGATGACGCGTACGTAAATGGCATGCATTCATATGGTCCAAGCATGCTCTCATCACGTTAATATGTATGGAAATATCTCTCCCTAATCATAAAGCACGGATTGACTTTTTCGGGTTCACCGTCATAATACGCTTCTTCCCATGAATTTACGCTTTCAGTTTTTTTCACCTATATTATTTTCTACATCCAAGGTGATACTATTGCTTCTTACCAACGAAATTCCGTCCGCTCAGATCGAACACAAGCGACCAACTATTGTTCTCCAAAACTAATCATATTATTTGCTTTCTACAGGTACTATGTAGACTATTCAAAGAGGTCATCTTCATGAAACTAGCAGAGGATAGACATTAGGAAAAATGAGAGATAAGGTGAGTTTTTGTTGTTCACTATCCAATTCAAGCATCACACAAATTAAGCATTACTATTCAAAGGATGCAGAGTTAACCTGTTCATCCTTTCTAGAGGAATTAATAAGTTAAAATTTGTGTCCCGTTGCAACGCACGGGCTCTTTTACTAGTAAATAACAATATGTATTCATTAAAATTGCTAGAATATCTTATCTTACTCACAGACCCCATATCTTATTTACCATATGTAGCTCGCTCAAGGTACATTTAAGGGATCCACCAGTTATTCTTAATAGATACTCCCTTCATCCCATAATATAAGAACGTTTTTTAATATAGCATATATTGAAAAACGTTCTTATATTGTGGGATAGAAAGAATATTTTTCATACCTTGTTGCACACATATACCCTCAGAATGTTTCCATGTCAGTGCCCGCCGTTCATGGAAATCTCAGCTCATCTTTGTCATACTCATATTAGGTTGACAAATTTTAGGAATGATGTATGCTCTACCACTATATATCGCGAGTTATCAGACAGCTAGCTATGTGTCGGGGAGGCTAGACTTTGTGCGTATTCTTGTAGCTCTTTTGTAACACGCATGTATTCTTTGGCTGATATGTATCCGGCTGGTGCATATGTCTGGCCTTATGCCCACACAAAAAAAGTCTGGCCTTATATACACGTGATCTGCCTTTTTAGGGGTATACAACGTCATCTGCTGTGTACGCGTTATTGGTGGACTCATTAATATACTTGACAAATCCATGTTTGGGTACGACATTGTTCGGGCTTGCTGGTTCAGATCGTGTCTGCTCGGCTGTGTGATACGGATTTGTAGCTTTCTTTCTTTTTTCCCGTAGTGCTCGTTTTATGCACCACGGATGTTGTACTTAATTCTTTCGATTTCAAATATCGGCCGCTCTAATTAGAATCAGCGGCGTAAATATATTTTTAGCTTATGTAGATCCGTGGTAACTTTTTTGTTGCAAGTACGTGACAACACCTTTTGCCCTCTTCTCTTTCCTATTTGATAACTATTATTTCTATGACTGATAGAAAGAGTGAGTGTAGATCTTATAAATATGTTTACACGTGACTAAAAAAACAAAGACATTAGTTGTGCCTAGAGAAAATCTTTAGGAGGAGATTACCTAAAATCCACTGTTCAGGTGATTGTAAATGCAAGCAACTCCAGAACATGGATGTTAGGATCGATCGGTGTTGCTGGCGTGTCGACAGATCAATGAATGAGTTGGCTGTTGATACTACTATGTTGACTGTACGTACAAATGTGTACATGTATATCCTTTTCTTTTGCGAGAGACATGTACAGCTTCCTCATGTACGTGCATGTCTCCGGAAAATAAAATACATACGCAGGTATGTGCTTGAGTCATATGCCCAAGGAAGTGATATGCTGACAACACTTCTGAGATCATCACAAAAAAATTGTCCGGACTCCTGCCTGTCTTGAATTATACGTTGTATCTGCTGCCTAGGTGCAATCGTTTCCAAGCCAAACTCCTATATTTTATCAGCCTTTTATTAGACCCACCATACAATAAGTGTTGTACGTATCCTTCTCACGTAGTTGATTTTTTTTAGATGACACGTACTACATGATTCTTTTTTTTATATCAAGTCATGCACACGATTCAGATTGTACTTCCCTTCCTAGATATATGTACGTGACAGCCTCCAAACCTAATATATGCGTATATACAATATTTGTATGTAACGTAATATTCTAAAATATGTACCATCAATATTTTAAAATTAATGGCTGAGATAATTTAATCTATGTGGATAAACGTGATGACTTGTTTAACTCTTGTTTTAAGTATATAATAGATAGATATAGATTTATAGGAGTGGAATTAGGTCAGACGGAGCAACGAGGGGCCCACAAGGCAACAAGGCGCACCCTTACCGTCTGGTCTCCTCCCGAAGCTTCTAGGATCTCTTTTGTCTAGAAAAAAATCATCAAAAAGTTTCATAGTGTTTGGACTCCGTTTCGTACTAATTTTCTGGGAAACCAAAAACAAGCAAAAAACATCATCTGGTACTAGGCAGTAGGTTAATAGGCTAGTCCCAAAAATGATATAAAATAGCATAAAAAGTCATATAAAATATCCAAGATTGATACTATAATAGCATGGAACAATAAAAAATTATAGATACGTTGGAGACGTATCAACATCCCCAACATTAATTCCCGCTCGTCCTCGAGTAGGTAAATGATAAAAACAGAATTTTTGATGTGGAATGCTACCTAACATGTTTATCATGTAATCTCTTTTATGGCATGATTATTTAGGATACAAATGATTCAAGGCAATAATCTATAATTTGATATAAAGACATCAATACTCAGGCATACCAACAAAAAATCATGCCTTTAAAAAAATGCCAAAGAACGCTATCCCCACAAAATCATATAATCTTGTCATGCTCGATCTTCCTAACACAAAATATAGATCTTGAACTACCCCGATGACAAGTCGAGCAATTGGTTCATACTTTTTAACGCGCTTCAGCTTTTTCAGCCGCCACACAATACATGAGCGTGAGCCATGGATATAACACTATGGGTGGAATAGAATGCGGTGACATAAATCAATAAGGGTAAGTCAAGAAGGAAGATAGTGTAGCGGTTTTGTCACAATAGATGTCCTCCTAAAAGGACTAAGATTGGAGGTCATCGCAACTAGGTGGTCACTTAAACGGGGTTGATCGGGAATGAAGGACACGAGTTTACCCAGGTTCGGCCCATCACGGTGGAGGTAAAGACCTACTTCTAGCTTGGTTGATATTGTTGGAAATCTCGATTACAAGGATGCAGATTCGCTAACCTAGCTCTCGAGAGATTGCAACTTAGTCTTTTCCTTCTAGGGGCTCCCCTTCATATAACAGGTCGAGTCCCTAGATTTACAATTGAATCCAGGTCGTAATAACAACCCATATCCTACTCTAACTTCTATATGTCTTGCTTCCCAAGTTGGGTGCTTTTGTATGGGCGTTCTTCTTAAGTTGCACACCTACTTCATTACGAGCCGGACCCTGGTCGGGTCACCCCACGGGCCATAAGCCCTTCTCCTGGTTGCGCCTCCTTCACCCGTAGAACTATATGACCCATAGCACCTTTGGCCCTGAGTCGGCTCATATTCAGGGCCGGGTCATGGTCAGGGGGAATACTCCAACATTAGCCCCTAGTTTAATTTGGATTCATCCATATTAAAATTGTCTTGAAAATAAGATGAAGAAACAAAAAAGGTGAAGGATTAAGCTCCGGGTTTATTTCTGGAGCCGTCATCTTCTCATCCCTCCACCGCTTCTTGTTTCGCTCTTATGACATGACTGGTCGGGTCAAACTTATTCGTCAGGTCGTGCGGCTTGTTCAACACTTATCATTTTTGGGCTTTCTATACCATGACATCACTTCACAGATCTCCGAAACTCATGCGTGACATCAGAACGAATCTTTGAGTGGGTTTGTGAGGTGCAAGAATCGAGGAATATTTTTAGCCATAATTTACTGCACCTCCCAGAGTTTTGCGCTTGTCGTTTGGGATTCTCATTCCCTTATAAATAGAGCGACAGACCCCAAAGGCTCACCTTTACCATCTCTGTTTCCAAACTCGTCTTCTTCCTCGAGCTCTCTGTTCTTCATGATCAAAACACCACCACGCCGACAGTGACCTCTTCACCGCTCAAGACGTCGCGGAGCTCTCTGAGAACGCCACGACCACTCCGTGACACTCACCATCTTCAAACCTCGCTCCATAGATCTATGAGTGCTCCTCTTATTACTCATTCATCCATAGTTCACCGCGAGTTCTTCAGAATTCCTTTGTAGTTCATTGTAGTAGCAGATTTAGATCTCAAATTTAATTTGAATCCATAAGGCCCCGTACTTTCTTCGTAATGCACTTGTCTTCTTCGTAGATTTCCTTCACTATCTCAAAGAAATCCACTATAGCTCACTAGAGTTCATACTGCTACCCTAAATTCTTGAGTTTTTTTCCTTTTAGTATCATTTTTCAGATCTGTGTCAAAATAGAATTTGCATGAAAATTGTTTGTAGTTGCGTTTGACCCGGATTCCTTTTAACAACACTTGTTGTGTCATCCACCATAATAATATCTCTACCGGGTTAAATTTACCCTTGTATTTGTCACTGTTCAAATGATGAATCATACTCATTTTGCTTGCGCCGGCTTGAACTGCTTCCGGCTTATAACTCCATCATAACCAATAGGTGCACACACTGTAGTATTTTACTTGTCCTGGCCATTACTACCCGGGCCCTTTTACTAGTTTGTAATTTAATTCATAACTACCGCAACCCGGCATGTTTCTATAACTTTGCCGGCTTATATTTGTTGTTCATACTTTGTAGTTGGAACTTCACGACAAATGGACCAATGGATCAAAAACCGAACAAGGCAGTCAACTGGACTAAGTCAACCTCGTCTGCGCTTAAGTTGCAGACCCTAGTGGATTTTGGATTATTGCTAGCCTATGATGAAATTGAGTGGCGTGCACTTGAGGAAGAAATCCATCTTCAGACGGCTCAGGGCAAAATCACCATCTTCGCCAATCACCTGGTCAGAGGCTTACGTCCTCCCCACTCAAAATTCTTTGGAGATGTGCTTCATCATTTTAACATCAGGCCTCAAGACCTTGGTCCCAACTCAATCCTGAATCTGTGCCAATTTCAAGTGTTCTATGAGGTATATCTCCAGATCGAGCCGTCTGTCAGCTTCTTTCAGGAATTCTTTTATCTCAAGCATCAGACAAAGCACAAAAATGGACCAAGCATAGAACTTGGAGGAGTCACCATCGAAAGTAGGAAAAAGATTCTGCCTTCCCTGGATAAAGCAGGCAGGCCATCCTAAAGGATGGCACAAAACATGGTTTTATTGCAAGGATACCTCTCGTGTAAATTAGCGCCAGCTGCCGGGTTATAGGTTGGATGGCTTGATGCTTCAACTATTTTCCCAGGCTTCGCCTCCCAAGCAGAAAGGGAGAAGTTGGAGCCCCTATACTCGAAGATCAACGCATTGACAACTCATGGTCTTACCGAGGATGATCTAACCCGGTGCTGGGTGAGCTGGCGAATCCAACCCCTTAGTTTGAGGGGCCGACTCATGCACATGTATACAGGTGAGATGCAAGATGCTCTGCGCTTTAGCTGGGTTGATCTATCACCCAGTGACTTGTTGAAATCCACCAAGAAATTACTTGGTGAAACTCGGGAGATAGTTGAGATTGTAGGGCTCGCCACCTTCTTCACAGGCAACTAGGCACCTCCGGTGATTCGCCTTTTTACTTTATATCATTCTATTCATATATTTTTGCTCATTGCTTTATTTAACATGCCGGCTTGCCAGTTTCCCAGCAGAACTCCCAATGGTGGAAAACTGAATAAGTCGCAACTCCTCCTCAAGACGCCAACGCAGAAGAGCCGGATGATGATGATGATGATGAGGAGGAGGAGGAGGAGGACGACAAGGAGGAGGAGGAGGAGAACTTGAGGTAACAGAGCTTCACTGCCTCGACCATCTGTTTAACCAACTTGCTGACTGATACATCTCCAACGTATCTATAATTTTTTATTGTTCCATGCTATTATAGTATCAATCTTGGATGTTTTATATGCAATTATATGTCATTTTTTGCGACTAACCTATTAACCTAGTGCCAGTTGCTTTTTTTGCTTGTTTTTGGCTTTCCAGGAAGTCAATATCAAACAGAGTCCAAGCGGAGAAAAAACATTGGATTAATTTTTCTGGAACAGAAGATACCCTAGAAGGTTCGGGAGAAGTCCTGACGAGCCACGAGGGAACGACAAGCTCGGGAGGCGCGCCCCCAGGCTTGTGGGCCCCTTGTGGCACCTCTTAACCTAATGCCACCTCTATAAATTCTCGAATATTCCCCTAACATCAGAGAGCCACCTGAAATAATTTTTCCGCCGCCGCAAGTTTCTGTACTCTGCCGGAGGGGGAATCAACCATGGAAGGGCTCTACATCAACCTTGCTACCCTTCCGATGATGTGTGAGTAGTTTACCACGGACCTACGGGTCCATAGGTAGTATCTAGATGGCTTCTTCTCTCTCTTTGATCTTCAATACAATGTTCTCCTCGATGTTCTTGGAGATCTATTCGATGTAATGACTTTTTGCGGTGTGTTTGTTGGGATCCCATGAATTGTGAGTTTATGATTAGATTATCCATGAATATTATTTGAGTCTTCTCTGAACTCTTTTATGCATGATTATTATAGCTTTGTATTTCTCTCCGATCTATTGATTTGGTTTGGCCAACTAAATTGATTTTTCTTATAATGGGAGAGGTGCTTTGTGATGGGTTCAATCTTGCGATGATCTATATCCCAGTGATAGAAGGGGACAAGACATGTATTTGTATTGTTGCCATTAAGGATAAAAAGATGGGGTTTTTTTCATGTGTGGGTTTACTTTGTCTACATCATGTCATCTTGCTTAAGGCGTTACTCCGTTCTTTATGAACTTAGTACTCTAGATGCGTGCTGGATAGCGGTCGATGTGTGGAGTAATAGTAGTAGATGCAAGCAGGAGTCGATCTACTTGTCTCGAACGTGGTGCCTATATACATGATCATTTCCTTGGATATCATCATGATTATTCACTTCTCTATCAATTGCCCAACAATAATTTGGTTACCCACCGTATGCTATTTTCAAAAGACAGAAGCCTCTAGTGAAAACTATGGCCCCGGGGTCTAATTTTTATCATATATTAAAATCAAAAATACCTGACTGCAATTTTTCTTTACTTTAATTTATTTTGTGTTTCTATTATCTATCTATCACTACGAGATTTGATCCTTGCAATTAACTGCCGAGGGATTGACAACCCCTTATTCGAGTTGGGTGCAAGTATTTGTTATGTTGTGTGTGGGTACTGCTAACGAGGTGTTGCTTGGTTCTCCTACTCGATTGATAACATTGGTTCTTAACTGAGGGAAATACTTATCCCTACTGTACTGCATCATCCTCTCCTCTCGGAGGAAATCCCAACGCAACTCACAAGTAGCACTGCCGCCACCACATCGCAGGATAACACCGAGACTAGTTGAGCGGGCAAGATGGAGGTAAATCCTTCTTATTCTGACTTAAAACTAGTCGTCCCAAAGAAAATGAGATGAGCAATCAGAAAAGTACCATTTTCACATCCAGACGCTCACTTACATCCACAATTTCTTTTGATGAAAATTTAATATGCTGGCACTTCAAAGCAGAAGACCTGGAGTAGTTCTAGTGACCTGACTAATGGCTTGCCAAATTCGCCGGCTCATCGCAAATCTTGATTTGAGGAGCCCCACAACCCAACTTCTTCATGTCCCCAAGCCGACCAAATAAAAAAGCCAGCTCATCCATCTGACCCGGACTATCAAGTGACTTCACCGTCATCTGGTGAATCCAGCGCCACCTAGGTGCCGACTTTTACCATCAACCGTCGGTAAGTATTTACAAGGCTTTTCTTAAATCACCTTTGCTTTGTTACTAACTCTTCTTATGTTATTCCAGATCCAAAGCCTTCACCAAGAAGAAGGTTGGTGAATCAAGCGTTGCTGCTCTAGAGTCTCAAAACCCTCCTCCAGACAATTCAAGTGTCAACCCGAAGATCCAAAATGAGCCGGTTGACGAGACCGAGTCGGCTGACAAGACAAGACCAGCTGGCGAGAATCAGCTGGTTCTTGAAGATAACCCAGCGAGCCCCACCAAAGCCTCCACTCCTGTAGGAGAGGAGAAAGAAAACCCAACTAGTGAGCCGCCTCCTGAGGCGACTTATGTTGATGTGACGATCACCGGCGAGAAGCAGAATATTCCAGAAGCTTCAAATGTCTTGGCAAAGATCATTGCAAAAGATGAGTCGCCAATGAAGGAAAAAAGGGAAAGCCAAGCTTGAACTGCCATCTTCGGAGGATCTGGACGTGAATTCTCTTCACCAAGGATATCTGACCCGGCTGTCTGAGAGCCGGGACCTTGAAATCACCATGGCAAATACCTTGAAGCAAAAATATGAGTATGCCTCCACTCTTGCTCTTCCTTACATATATTTATGTAGCCCCCAAGTCTTAAGTAGAAAAAGTGGTGATATGCTTCATACTTGCATGAATAAAGAATCGCTGATGAAAATCCTGGAAACACCCTTGACCCGCACGTATTATATGTGGTGTGGTTGTACTCAGATGTAGCCCCCAAGGGCTGGGTCATTATGTAATAATGAACTGGGACTTCAAAACATTTGTAGAACAATTCAAGCAACTGGTAGCCCCAAGGGCCGGCTCATCAACAAGTGATGGGCCGGGTCTTCTAGTATATTGGGATGAAAACGACAATACATTAGCCCCCAAGTGTCGGGTCATTGGCTAGCGGCGGCTCGGGACTTCTAGTGATATTTCTGACTTGGTCACTCTGGCATGGAGGAAATGTTAAACCAGGCTGAGTCATCAGTTGCTGGCTTGCAGAAATATCTGAATAAAAAGAGAAAACTGCGGGAAAAGGCTGAAAAGCTATCTTCAGACTTCCACAAATCTCTCCTATCTGCTCAAGATACTTTGGAGAATGCCAAGACTGCTTTTGAGGAAGAGAAAGCCGCCTTGTTCAAGCATGCAGAGAAGGCAGAAGAAGCACTGGGGCCAGTGACTGAAGAGTTGGCAATGCTCAAGGACCAGATCAAAGATATGTGCATAGCAATCTTTGGTAATTATAAATTCTTGCAAGTCACCAAATAGTGCCGGCTCATTATATTAGCTGGGTTACTGATATGTGTTGATCTGTTGATAGGCAAATGGAGACACAACCTGGTGGAACTTCCTCTTGTGAAGCTGAAGGCAGTATACAAGTTCTTGGAATAGTTATATGTGGGCGGCTCTTACTGCATCATGGCAGTCAAAATACTAAGGCACCACCACTGTCTATTGTCCCACAGTGGATCCAAGAGTTGAGGAGGGCGGCTAGAGTCAGGGGCCATGTACTCACTGGCACATGCCAAGGCATACTTTCCTGAGATGGATCCGGCTCTACTGGACGACGGGTTTCCAAAATTCAACGAGGATGGCACTCCCTTTACTAATAAAGATTATCTTCGTTGTGTGAAGGAGATCCGGGTGGCGGTGACCTAGATTACAGAAGAAATGGACTTAACAAAGTTCCAAGCCATCTTTTCAGAAGCCGACAAACGCATGACTTTGCCCGAACCCAAGCCAGTGGATCTTGTTCCATCTCGCTATAAGCAATATTTTGCTCATGTTGTCAACCTGTCAACTTTATGAGAGACGACTCAGTCTCCCAAGCTTTGGATGCTATCCAGTGGTTGACAAACGACCTCCAGACCGGAGCAGCCCCCAAGGATCGAGAATAAACAACGCAGGCTGACCCGGCCACGACTGGCAATGGAGGAAAATAAGACAACATCAACCCAGAAAGCTCCACCGGCGGCTTACAGTGATATCGTCACCGGCCTGTGCTTCAAAAACTTTGATGAAATTTGGCCCAGCTATGGCATGTGATAGTTTGGTAGGAACGCTTTGATCTTTCAATGCCTTCGTGCATTGAGTATACTGCAACTCTTGCTTTATGATAATTCGATGAAGTTGATTACTACTCAACCCGCCAAAAAGTCTTTGATGTTTTATCTTTGAAAACCTAGGTCGTATTCATAAAATGATCCGGCAAATAAATGTATGAATAACCCATAAGTGTTGTGATATATCACAGAGCACAAGACTGGATTATCAAGGCCGGGTCAGACTTGTGACCCGACATTATGTATAACCCAACATTATTTATAACTTGGTGTTGTAAAAAAAATAGATACCTAGAAAAAAATTGCAAAGATAGATAGATACACATATGGGAAATGAGGAAACATGTATCATAGAATAAAGAATATTAAGCCGACTTTCGAGGCACGACATAAAGACCAGCTTTCGAGGCACGTGTCTGATTTGCTTCAATGAAGCAGGCCTTGTAGCCTCTTGTTTTGTCCTAGCTCTCTGAAAGTCGGCTCTCACATGACTTAAGTCAGTGTTTTAACCTTGATAAGTTCATGTTCAATACAGGTTGTGATAGGCATCAGTATGATTGACTTATCAAGAGTACAACCAGGTCACCTTTTGGAGTAGCATCTTAGTAACAGGATGGTTTAACCAAATACTATAGTGGCATGTGCCAGGTCAAGAGGGATGTTAGCTGTCAGAGTCTGGGGACCTGCGCCCACAAACCTGCTGATGAAACGAGGTTCGAATACTGGGGCTCTGATTCGCAACCTAGTCTACGAGATGTGGACAGTGGCAAGGGCTCGGGAGGCGCACGCAAGCATAGAGCAGGACAAGGACGCACAAGTTACCCAGGTTCGGGCCACCGTGGTGATGTAAAACCCTACTCTTGCTCGGTTGGGATTGCCGGTGGGCGACGGTGCGCTTGGATCTACAAAGTGAGGTGACGAAGGAGAAGATCCCCCTCTATGATGGTTGTCCTCCCTTCTTATAGTGCCTTGGGCCTCTTCCCCCAAAATTTGAGCGGGAAAGGGCTTCCACAAAGCGGCAAGTTTGAAGGGGGACAAGGGCGCAGGATTATCCTGGCCAAAGGTGGTCTTCGCCTGCTAAGGTGCTATCCTAACGTTGGTGTCAGCTCGGCGGTGACGTATGTCCTCGGCGCCGAGCTTCCTTGGTCTCCATTCACCAAAGTGGAAAGCTTTGGGACTTGCTTTGGAGGGAGGGGTGGCCATTGCTGCTCCCTTAGCACCTAAACAGAGACAGGTCTCCGTCGTACCCTACCATCCTTATCCTGACAGCAGGGCGTCACCCATGTCACAGGCGCGAGCATCGCGGCTAGAGCTCCAAGACAGCCCTACAAGCCATCCTCAGGAGGCTTCCGAGGACTTGGTGAAACTTGCTCCGTCTCGCCTCCCGGTGGGGGAGCCTTGCAAGGCTGGCTCCTCACGAGGTGTCTTGCTTGCCGGGGGGGCCAAGCTTGGGCCGATCTTCTTGGGCTGCGAGGGCGGCCTCCTGGGCCGTAGGCTAACGGGCCGTGGTACCCCGGTATCCACTGGACCGACATTAGTAGCTAAACTCAATGAGTTGGAAGCCCCCAAGTAACCAATGATCAAAGAATAAAGCCTGAATACACAATTTTTTAGTTGAAACGATGAAACTCTATCCAGAGGCACCACCTTGTTTCATTAATCACTAATAATGTATATACATGATCAGGCATGTACAAAAACTGAAGCCAATGGCTTTAAGTATAATATGGCAAGATGTGCAATATTCCAGGTCCTGCTAGTCTCCTCTTCAGAGGTACGTGATTTACTTCACGTATATCAACGAGATAATATGACCCATTGTGTAGATTCTTGATGATGACGAAGGACCCTTCCCAAGGTGGTGAAAGCTTGTGCATAGCTGTCTTTTCTTGTATCAGACGGAGCACTAAGTCACCTTCCTGGAAGGTATGACTTCTGGCTCTATGGCTGTGATAGTGACGTAGGTCTTGCTGATAAATTGTTGATCGAGACGCTGCAAGATTTCGTTCCTCCTCTAAATCATCCAAGGAGTCTTGTCGAGCAATCACATTATCTGCTTCAATGTATACTGCAACCCGGGGGTAGTCATGAAGAATATCACTTGGAAGCACGACCTCTGCACCATAGACGAGGAAAAACGACGTATAACCTATTAACCTATTGGAGTAGTCCGGATGCTCCATAACACGGCTGGTAATTCTTCAACCCAGTAGCCAGGAGTGTGCTCAAGAGGCTCCATGAGTCTTGGCTTGATTCCTCACAATAACTCCTGATTAGCACGTTCTACCTGTCCATTAGACTGTGGATGCGCTATGGAAGCAAGATCAAGCCGGATATGTTCACGCTGACAAAACTGCTTCATGGCTCCCTTCGACAGATTAGTGCCATTATCAGCAATGATACTGTGTGAGTATCCAAAGCGAATGATCAACTTTTTCAGGAACTTAACTGCCGTTGCCGCATCACAATTGCTGATTGGTTCTGCTTTGACCCACTTGGTGAACTTATCAATTATTGCTTGTATCTGTGTTGGTATTTCCCCGAAGAGGAGAGGATGATGCAGCACAACAACAGTAAGTATTTCCCTCCATTATGAAACTAAGGCTATCAATCAGGTAGGAGAACCAAGCAACACTATGTAAATACCACCTGCACACAAATAACAAATACTTGCAAACCGACGTGTAAGAGGGGTTGTCAATCCCTCCTCGGTATTGAGATAGATAAAATTGTATGTGATTTAATAAATAGATCTGACAAAAACACAAAATAAAATAAATAAAGAAAAGGTGCAGCAAGGTATATTTGGGTTTTTGTAATAATAGACCTGAACATAATTTGATAGGAAATAAACCCGGGGGTCATAGATTTAACTAGTGGTTTCTCTCGAGAAAATAGCATACGGTGGGTAAACAAATTACAGTTGGGCAATTGATAGAAGAGAAAATAATTATGACAATATCCAAGGCAACGATCATGTATATAGGAATCACATCCAAGATTAGTAGACTCCTGCCTGCATCTACTACTATTACTCCACACATCGACCGCTATCCAGCATGCATCTAGTGTATTAAGTTCATGGAAAAAACAGAGTAATGCAATAAGAACGATGACATGATGTAGATAAGATCTACTCATGTAGGAATAGACCCCATCTTTTTATCCTTAACGGAAACGATACATGCATGTCATGTCTCCTTCTGTCACTGACAATAAGCACCGCAAGATCGAACCCATCACAAAGCACCTCTTCCCATTGCAAGAAAAAACAATCTAGTTGGGCAAACCAAACCAAAGTTTCGGAGAAGAAATACGAGGCTATAAAGATCCTACATAAAAGAATTAGGCTAAGACTCAAATATTATTCATAGATAGAACTGATCATAAGCTCGCAATTCATCGAATCCCAACAAACACAGCGCAAAAAGTCATGACATGAAATCGATCTCCAAGAACATCGAGGAGAACATTGTATTGAAGATCAAAGAGAGATAAGAAGCCATCTAGTTACTGCCTATGGACCCATAGGTCTGTGGTAAACTACTCATGCACCATCAGAGTAGCACCAATGAGGATGATGAACCCCTCTGTGATTGTTTCCCCCTCTGGCAAGGTGCCGAAATAGGGCTCTAGATTGTATCTCATGGTTCTGGAACTTGCGGCGGCTAGAATTGTTTTTCGTCGACTCCCTTAGGTTTTTTGGAATATCTGCGTATTTATAGAGATGAGAGGCGGTGGAAAAGATCACTATGGGCCCCACAAGGCACTAGGGCGCACCTAGGCCCTCTGGCGTGCCCTGGTGTCTTGTGGGCCCCACAGGCCTCCTATGGTACACCTCCTAGGCTCCCTGGGTCTCTTGTGTGCAGAAAAAATCTCCAAAAAGTTTTGCTGCATTTGGAATTCGTTTGATATGGATATTCTGTGAAGTAAAAAACAAGCAAAAAACAACAACTGGCAGTGGGCACTATGTCAATAAGTTAGTCCCAAAAATTGATATAAAGTTGCTAGAAAATGAATATCAAACATCCAAGATTGATAATATAACAGCATGGAACAAAAAAAATTGTAGATACGTTGGAGACGTATCAATCAACTGCAACCAGAAGATGCGTCTTTCTATCTTTGGGCGGTTTGAAAGGACCAATCATGTTGAGTCCCCAGACTGCAAACGACCACGTTATTGGATCATCCGCAACTCTTGAGCCAACACATGATCTTGACACACAAATGTCTGGCAGCCATCACACTTACGTATGAGATCTTCGGCATCTGCACGTGCTATGAGCCAGTAAAACCCATGTCGGAAAGCTTTAGCCACTAAGTACATTGAGCCGGCATGATGTTCATAATCGCTGGAATGAATCTCATCGAGAATTTCACGGCCTTCCTTCTACTTGTGAACTGCGTTGAGATTTCTCTGGAGAGGAGAGGATGGTGCAATATAGTAGAGATAAGTATTTCCCTCTGTTAAGAACCAAGGTTATCAATCTAGTAGGAGAACCAAGCAACAACTCATTAGCACCAGCTACACACAAACAACAAATCCTTGCAACCCAACGCAAACAAGGGGTTGTCAATCCCTTGACGGTTACGAGCAATATTAAATTGTATGGTATTTGATAGATCAGACAAAAATACAAAAGAAAATCAATAAAAGAAAAATGTAGGAAGGTAGTTTTGGTTTTAATATATGATAAAAGATAGACCCGGGGGCCATAGTTTTCACTAGAGGCTTCTCTCTTAAAAATAATATACGACGGGTAAACAAATTACTATTGGGCAATTGATAGAAAAGCAAATAATTATGACGATATCCAAGGCAATGATCATATATAGGATCAACGTCCGAGACAAGTAGACCGACTCCTGCCTGCATCTACTACTATTACTCCATGCATCGACCGCTATCCAGCATGCATCTAGTGTATTAAGTTCATAAAAAAACAGAGTAACACCTTAAGCAAGATGACATCATGTAGACAAGATAAACTCCGTATGAATAAAACCCATCTTTTTACCCTTAATAGAAACGATACAATACATGTCATGTCCCCTTCTGTCACTGGGATTGAGCACCGCAAGATCGAACCCATTACAAAGCACCTCTCCCATTGCAAGAAAAAACCAATCTAGTTGGTCAAACCAAATCAATAGATCGGAGAGGAATACAAAGCTATAGTAATCATGCATAAAAGAGTTCGGAGAAAACTCAAATAATATTCATGGATAGATCTGATCATAAACTCACAATTCATCAGATCCCAACAAACACACCGCAAAAAGTGATTACATCGGATAGAACTCCAAGAACATCGAGGAGAACATTGTATTGAAGATCAAATAGAGAGAAGAAGCCATCTATTCCCTCCGCCCGGTGAAGAGTGTACGTTTGGGTTTAGAATTTGTCCACAAATGAGTGTACATTTATCTTCCCAATACCCTTTAAAGTAGAAAAATGCTTCTCTTTCATCACACGGTAATCAAGACCAATAACATTCTACATATGGTCTTCATAATTTCTACATGCACTTAGCTCATTGGGGTTTGGATAATTAAAGAGGAGAGGGATGGTGGCTTGCATCTTTCCAATGCATTTTTTTACTTCACTTTGTAATTTGTCCTAAAATTTCTATATGCACACTTTTCACCGAACGGAGGGAGTAGCTACTAACTATGGACCCGTAGGTCTGTAGTAAACTACTCACGCATCAACGGAGGGCAGCAAGGATGATGTAGAGCCCCTCTGTGATCGAACCCCCCTCTAGCAGAGTGCCGAAAAAGTCCTCCAGAGGGGATCTCTTGAGAACAGGAACTTGCGGCAGCGAAAAAATTATTTCGTGGACTCCCTTGTTGGTTTCCCGATTTTAGAGAATTTATAGAGGAGGAGTTAGGTCAAGCGGAGCCACATGGGCCCCACAAGTTACCAGGGCACGCCCTACCCCCTAGGCACGCCTTGATGCGTCATGGTCCACTGCTCCATCTTCTCGTCCCCTCCCGAAGCTTCCAAGGTCTCTTATTGCAAGAAATAATGTCCAAAAAGTTTCATGGCATTTGGACTTCGTTTGGTACTGATATTCTGAAAAACCAAAAACAAGCAAAAAAACAGCAACTGGTACTGGGCACTAAGTTAATCGGTTAGTCCCAAAAATTGATATATAATTTCTTGAAAGTGTATATAGAACATCCAAGATTAATACTATAATAGCATGGAACAATAAAAAATTATAGATACATTGGAGACGTATCAAGCATCCCCAAGCTTAATTCATGCTCGTCCTCGAGTAGGTAAATGATACCTAACATATTCATCATATACTCTTTTCTTTTGTAGCATGGACATTTGGACTTGAATGATTCAAAGCAATAGTCTATAACTTGACATGAAGACATCAATACTCAAGCAGACTAACAAGCAACCATGTCTTTCAAAATATCAATGCTAAACAAAGTTATCCCTTTCCCATTATGCTCAAACATTTATCCATTCATGAAACAAACTCAACATTAGCTTCATCCAATGCAAAAGAATGACAATAGTGCTCTCTAATTGGTGCTTTGTAAGAGAAGATGGAGACCCATAATAAAAATAAAAATTGCATAAAAGTAAATAGATAGGCCCTTCGCAAAGGGAAGTAGAGACATTCACAGGTTCTAGAGCTCAAGGCTTAAATTAGAGATAAAATTATTTTGAGAGGCATGTTTTTCCTGTCAACGAAAATGACCCAGAATTCCCAATATCTTCCATGCTAGATTCATAGGTAGTTCCCAAACAGAAAATAAAGTTTATTTCCTTTCCAACATTCTTTCACAATCCATCGCTAGCCGTATCCATGGGTGCCTTCCATACCAGCACTTTCCAAGGAATTTATTATTATCATCATATTATTATTATTATTATTTTCATTTAAGGAGTGGGCATCCCTGTTACCTGCCACACTCTCGTGCACTGACAAGTGAATAAACACTCATCGTGAGAATAAAATACCTAGCATGGAAAATATTGGCCAACCCTGCTGCTTCATGAGTGGTACGGTGATACGTCTCCAGCGTATCTATAAGTTTTTATAGTTCCATGCTATTATATTATCCATCTTGGATGTTTTATATGCATTAATATGCTATTTTATATCATTTTTTGGGACTAACCTATCAACCTAGTGCCCAATGCCAGTTGCTATTTTTTCCATGTTTTTCTCTTTTACAGAAAATCAATACCAAACGGAGTCCAAACGGAATAATACTTTTTGAGGATTTTTCTTGGACTAGAAGACAACCACGAAGCTTCGAGAGGAGGCTTGGAGAGCCATGAGTGGACCATAAGCTGCGCCCTGCAAGCTTGTGGGCTCCTCACACCTCCCCTAACCCTAATTCCAGCTCTATAAATACCCAAATATTCTTTGTACACCAGAGGGCACACCAAAAATATTTTTTCGCCGCCGCAAGCTTCTGTTCCTCTGAGATCCCATCTTGTGGCCTTTTCCGGTACTCTGCCAGAGGGGAATTCGATAACGGAGGGCCTCTACACCAACCTTGTTGCCCTTCCGATGATGCATGAGTAGTTTACCACGGACCTATGGGTCCATAGCTAGTAGCTAGATGGCTTCTTATCTCTCTTTGATCTTTAATACAATGTTCTCCTCGATGTTCTTGGAGATCTATTCGATGTAATCTTTTTTTGCGGCGCGTTTGTTGAGATCCGATGAATTTTGGGTTTATGATCAGA
The DNA here is from genome assembly GCF_018294505.1 of Triticum aestivum. Taxonomy (NCBI): domain Eukaryota; kingdom Viridiplantae; phylum Streptophyta; class Magnoliopsida; order Poales; family Poaceae; genus Triticum; species Triticum aestivum. The sequence goes on along the minus strand of NC_057802.1, from coordinate 272,556,980 downwards.
TTATCCATGAATATTATTTGAGTCTTGAATTATTTTATGCATGATTAAGATATCTTTGTATTTCTCTCCGATATATTTATTTGGTTTGGCCAACTAGATTGATCTATCTTGCAATGGGAGACGTGCTTTGTGATGGCTTCAATCTTATGGTGTCCTCACCCAGTGACAGTAGGGTTAGTGAGACACGTATTGTATTGTTGCCATTAAGGATAAAAAGATGGGGTTTTATATCATATTGCTTGAGTTTATCCCTCTGCATCATGTCATCTTGGTTAAGGCGTTACTCCGTTCTTCTTAACTTAATACACCAGATGCAGGCTGGATAGCGGTCGATATGTGGAGTAATAGTAGTAGATGCTGGCATGAAAGTGCTAGTGATCGACTAGAGGGGGTGAATAGGCGATTTTTATGAAAGTCTTCAAGACAGGCACTATCTTCAAAGATAGACAACCAAGTACAACCTAGACAGTATGCAGCGGAAGATAAACTACACTAGCCATGCCATAGTCAAGGAGATAGTACAGAGTAAACACAAAGACAGATAGCAACTAGGTACAGTGGATCAGAAGAGGAAGATAGGATGAACCCATATATGCAAACAAAGAAGAATGTCTTCACACAGTGAAGTCAAACAGGGCAAGCATACAATGACTTCACGAAGCTAAACAGTAAGTAAAGGTAGAAGTGATAAAACTAGATGCTTAGCGAAGACAAGGATTTGGTAGACCAGTTCCAGTTGTTGTGACAACTGTACGTCTGGTTAGGGACGCTGAGATTGAACTCCGAAGACCGCGTCTTCACCTTATTCCCCTTGAGCTAAGGACACTTAGTCCTCGCCCAATCACTCTGGTAAATCTTCAAGGTAGACTTCCAAACCTTCACGTGATCCACAATGACTCTTGGATCCTCAGAATGTGACTCCTAACCGACTGGAAGATCACAGTCTTCAAGTGTAATAAGTATTCAGATCACACGGACAGAAAGACTTCAGTGATTCCAAACACTCTTTAGGCCCTGGGTGTTTTGGGTTTTTTCCTCGCAAGGATTCTCTCTCAAAGGGTTCATAGGTGGGTTGCTCTCAAACGACAAAAGCGGTGCACTAACTCTAAGCAGCCACCAATTTATTGTGTAGGGGGTGGGCTATTTATAGCCATGAGGCAACCCAACATGATATGTCCGAAATGACCCTGGGTCACTAAGGAACCGACATGTGTCCAACGGTCGGATTTCAAACACACGCAGCAGCTTGACTTGGGCTACAAGCAAAGCTGACTCATCCAACTCTGGAAAAGATTTTTTCTCATTGTCTTCACTCGAAGACATAGGATTTGGGTTGGGCATCATGTCAGTTTTCTAACTTTGTTCACCTGGACCCCACTTAACATTTTGGTGGTTCCTATAACTCAATAATGAAGAAAATGAAACTATGAAAGAAACTACGTCTTCACAATCCATTGTCTTCAAGTGAATTTCTTACGTCATTATCTTTGACGTGAATGTCTTCACGAACCACCATTGTCTTCAATGTTTTCATACATTTTTAGGGCTCTGATAGGTAAACCAAATCAATGAGGGACGTCTACCTGTGTTCTCCTCTGAATCTCACAAACACATTAGTTCCACAAACACGTTTGTCTTCAATACTCCAAAACCAACTAGAGGTGGCACTAGTTGCACTTATAATCTCCCCCTTTTTGTTGATTGATGACAAACTGGTTGAAGTTTTCAACGGGGATAAAAATGTGTGAAAGTTAAAGTACATGGTCATTGGCTTCATGAAGTTAAAGGGGCTCCCCCTATAGATGTGCATATAAGTAATTTGCCTTTGAATGCAAATGCACACTGCAGGTTTTGCTTTGTGGAGATCTCCTTCTGTTCATGAAGACAAATCATCGTGCATACAAAAATGTATTGACGATAATGGCATGCACAATGAAAAATGGGCGTCTGCAGAATGATTTCATGCGCATAATATAGGAATTCAACCAGGCAATCAAAGATAGCAGAAAATGTAGCAGACATCCCATCTGGACTTAAGTGTTACAACTCAAAAGCCAACAGTTCAAGAACGAGAGCTGCAAAACTTAGCAAAAATAAAGCACCTGACCCATATAGACCCGCTTGAAGACTATCAACCCATATGCTTCTCCCCCTTTTGTCATTGAATGGCCAAAAAGGAATGAAGACATATGGTCGATGTTGGGGTAGCCGGGTCGACGTTGGAGTTGGGCGGAGCAGTCGGGCCTGATGCAGCATCTTGATGTAGTGAAACCATAGTGGTGAAGTGGCGTCGTCCTCCTCGTCAATGACTCCAGCAACAACAGTTGGAGCTGATGATGAGTAGTCAGAATCTTCACTGGATGGTGTAGGACGCCAACTTGCTGATTGCAGAGGCCTGGAATCAAACCTGAATCTTTTAGTGAAGCCATATGCAGTGAATTCATCTTCAGAACAGAGTAGAGTGAGGCTCTTCCTGGCACGCCGACGGGCTTCGTGTGCAACAAATGAGTTCTTGGTTGAGAGGTTGCGAATACGATTGACATCCACAAGAAGACTTTGCATCTAGCGCTTCATCCAGTCATGATGCCCGTCATGCTTCTGATGGAGAGCAAATTGAAGTTCTCTGTCATTTAGGACACGAGCATGCTTCTGAGGCCTTTGAGGTACTATTGGCAGTTGCATCAGTGTTAGCACGATGCGGCAGTCTAATCTAACCGACAAGTTGACCAGCAGCAGTATTGGGATTGGGAAGATGAATGGCTTCAAGAGGTGTTGAGAAGCTCTGGAAGGTAGCATACTCTTCACGGATGGGTTCCTTGCAGGTTCTGGATAGATGGCTTCATGAGACATATTGACTTCAGGCAAGAAGACAACATGATTGCGCACTGAATCTTGATAGTTGATCGAAGAATGAAGCCTAATCAGCCGCATTATCCATGGTGCATAGAATTTCTGGCCAAATAGATCAATGCCTGAAGCTGCCAACTGCATGATGAAGAAGTCATGAGTGTTGAAGCGGATGCCATTGAGAATGTAGAAGACCAATGTCTTCATGGTGCCTTCAATCTTCGCATGAGTGGAGTTCCCTTTAATTGGCCACAGAGTATGCCACACAATGTGGTAGATGGTGTGAGGCAGGTACTCGAGGTCATTGACGAGGAAGTGTGTTGGGTACTCAGCTTCTGCAGGCAATGGCTTCATCATGCTCAGCATTTGGCTCATGTTTGGCTCTGTCTTTTGGAAGATGCTTTCAAGTTCCTTATCATACAGCTGACAACCTGGCTCATAGGGATCACCAGGAGTTGGCAGGGAAGTAAGCTCAATGATATCCTGAGCTTTGGCTTCATGGTGAACATCTCCGGTCATCCACTCAAGGACCCATGTCTTCGGATCCCTATTGTAGCCTGATATGTGCAAAGTGGCATAAAATTTGTGCAGAAGCTCTTCATTCTACTGCTCCTTGTCGACAACAAAAGGGAGCAAGACGACATGACGAAACCAGTCAAGGACTTCTTCCAGGCACGGCAGTCCAGCCATGGCATCGCAACATAGGCGCTTGTGTGGGAAAATCCATTCCTGGTTGCATATGATGCATGAGTAATAGCTTCTTTGGAGATGACTCCAAAATCTGTCAGAAGAAATCTTGGGCTTCTTGTAGGGGTTCTTGGCCTTGTCGAAAAAGGTGTTGTGCTCTCTGAAGCTTAAGATGCTGAATGAGGTCTGAGTGGTGACGCTGCTCAGAAGCCTTGGCATTTGTGTCATAGGCTTCTGCGTCTGAGGCCTTTGCTGAATGTGATAATCACATTGGGGCCCAGGAGCTTCAGGAGATGTCAGAATTGGCCACCTGACGCTGATCAGCTCATCTTCACGATTTAATGCCCTTGCCATGGTGTGTGGAACTGGTGGTGCAACAGCAACATCCGAGGTGGATGGCTGAACATCTTCTATGGCGGCATTGGCTTCAATCTGAAGAGTGGCTTCTGGCTGCGAATTAGCTTCAGCCATGATAACATCATTGGCTTCAGTATGTGTGTCAGCAGCAACAACATTACTGGCTTCATGTACTGGTGGGTCAGGAAAGTTTACTTCAGGCATTTCAACATTCTCGGTAGGGGGAGTAACTTCTTGTTCTTCTTCAACTTCATCGGCTGATGCAGCCGGAATGTCTTCCGCCTCTTTGGCTTTAGACTCTTGAGCAGTCTCTGAGGGGATGGCTTCAAGGAACACTTGACATGCTACTGAGCTGGTGGCATGCACATCCACTTTAGGGATACTGGACATGGAGACAGATGGCCTCGCGCCTCTGCGAAGCCTTCGGAATGAGGGCGACGCATGCAGTGATGGTGCTGTCTTATCCATGCCTTCTGGGTTGCTTGGGGTGTCTCAAGCACCGGAGTAGTCACATGAGCTGGTGGAGTACGCAGTATGACTTCATGGAGTGGGGAGTTGGAGTTGAAAGTGCAACTATCCCTATGTCGTTTTGGTAATTCCTAACAACATATAGCTCATTGAACTAATGCTATTTAAAGATGATCATTTCAGAAAGTTCAATTATTGGCATGGCATGGATTAGGAACATGGACCCCTCAAAATGCTAAGGACACATATTGGCTCAAGCTCAAGACTCTACATTTTCGTTTTAGTGATCCAAGATCACATTGAGTCCATAGGAAAAGCCAATACTATTAAAAGGGGACGAGGTGTTGCTTAATGGCTTGCTTGCTCAAAATGCTTAGTGATATGCTCCAAACCAAAAGTCAAACTCGTCCCTACAAATTTGATCTATCCGGCGCCACCGAGTTCACTTGACATAGCCACTGCCAGAAACCCTAGTCACCTCGGCCTCACCGATAGGGATCTCAGTCTCACCGAGATGGGATTGCAAACTCTCTGTTTCCCTTCGTAACGTTTCGGTCCAACCGAGATGAGCGATCGGTCCCACCGAGTTTGCAATGCAAACTCTCTGTTTCCCTTTCGTAACATTTCAGTCTCACCGAAATGAGCGAATCGATCCCACCGAGTTTGCCTGACCAACTCTCTGTTTGCCTATTACAAAAATCAGTCCTACCGAGTTTATGTGATCGGTCTCACCGAGATTACGTTATGCCCTAACCCTAATGAAATCGGTCCCACCGAGTTGACAGGTCGGTCCCACCGAAAAGCCTAATGTTCACATTTTGAACTAAATCGGTCTGACCGAGTTTCATGATTCGGTCCCACCGAGTTTGGTAAATTGTGTTTAACGGTTAGATTTTGTGTGGAGGCTATATATACTCCTCCACCCACTCTTCATTCGTGGAGAGAGCCATCAGAACATGCCTACACTTCTAGCATACATTTTCTGAGAGAGAACCACTTACTCATGTGTTGAGACCAAGATATTCCAGTCCAACCACAAGAATCTTGATCTCTAGCCTTCCCCAAGTTGCTTTCCACTCAAATCTTCTTTCCACCAAATCCAAATACGTGAGAGAGAGTTTAGTGTTGGGGAGACTATCATTTGAAGCACAAGAGCAAGGAGTTCATCATCAACACACCATCTTTTACCTTTTGGAGAGTGGTGTCTCCTAGATTGGTTAGGTGTCACTTGGGAGCCTCCGACAAGATTGTGGAGTTGAACCAAGGAGTTTGTACGAGCAAGGAGATCGCCTACTTTGTGAAGATCTACCCTAGTGAGGAAAGTCCTTCGTGGGCGATGGCCATGGTGGGATAGACAAGGTTGCTTCTTCATGGACCCTTCGTGGGTGGAGCCCTCCGTGGACTCGCGCAACCGTTACCCTTCGTGGGTTGAAGTCTCCATCAACGTGGATGTACGATAGCACCACCTATTGGAACCACAAAAAGATCTCCGCGTCTACATTGCATTTTCTCCCTCCAAACTCCTCCCCTTATCTTCATGTGCAATGTTTTACATTTCGCTGCTATACTCTTAGACTTGCATGTGTAGTTTGATTGGTTGACTTGTGCTAAGTTGCTAAAATCTGCCAAGACTTAAAATTGGGAAAAGGCTAGATTTTTATTTGGCAAGTAGTCTAATCATCCCCCTCAAGACATACTTTCGATCCTACAAGTGGTATCAGAGCTTTGGTCTCCATTTGCCTTGATTTCCGTAGCTTTTGGTGATCATAGCCTTGGTTTCACAACCTAGGAGAGTATGTCATCTAGCGAGGGAAATTACCACCGTAGAGGTCCTTACTTTGATGGTACTAATTTTGCTAGTTGGAAGCACAAGATGAAAATGCATATTCTTGGACATAACCCTGCCGTTTGGGCTATTGTGTGTATTGGTTTGCACGGTGAATTCTTTGATGCGAGAGAACCAAACCATGAAGCTACCGTGGAAGAGTTGAAGATGCTGCAATACAATGCTCAAGCTTGCGATATCCTCTTCAACAGATTGCGCCTCGAAGAATTAAACAAAATCAGCCATCTTGAGTGTGTAAAGGAAATTTGGGATACTTTGATTGATATGCACGAGGGTACCGACTCCGTCAAGGAATCCAAATTGGATGTGCTTTAAAGTCAACTTGACAAGTTCAAAATGAAGGATGGTGAAGGTGTCGCTGAAATGTACTCTAGGCTTGCTCTCATCACAAATGAGATTGCCGGCTTAAGAAGTGAAGATATGACCGATAGATTCATCATCAAGAAGATCCTAAGAGCCTTGGATGGAAAATATAATACCGTGTGCACATTGATCCAAATTATGCCCAACTACAAAGATCTCAAGCCAACGGAAGTCATTGGAAGAATTGTTGCTCATGAGATGTCACTCAAGGATAAGGAAGAGCTTCACAACAAGTCAAGCGGTGCTTACAAAGCCTCATGTGATACTCCTACATCATCAAGGAAGAAGCAAACCTTCAATGAGGAATTGAGCCTAATGGTGAATAATTTCAACATGTTCTACAAGAGTAGAAGCAAGTAAAGAAGTTCCAAGTCAAGGTCCTACAATGACAAAAGATCTTCAAGTCGTGAGCGTAATTGCTACAATTGTGGAAGACCCGGACACTACTGCAATGAGTGTACACCCCCCTACAAAAGAAGAGAAGATTCACCCAAAAGGAGAAGTAGAAGAGAAGAATCACCACCAAGAGAAAGGAGGAGTAGAGATGATCGTTATGAATGAAGAACCTCTCGGAGAAGCAAGGATTTAGAAAGGAAGGACAAATCATCAAAGAGCTACACAAAACAAAGACATCAAGCTCATGTTGGTGAATGGGTATCCGGCTCTGACTACGACTACCACTCCGAAAGAAGTTATCACTCCGACTCCGAATATACTCAAGATGAAGGTGTTGCCGGTCTAGCACTTGTGTCAACCAACTCCTATGACATATTTGACTCACCAAATGAAGGAATTGGAAGATGCTTCATGGATAAAGGCCCAAAGGTATCACACCCCGAGTATGTTGATTTCAATAGTGATGAAGATGATTTGCTAGTTGATGATGATTTACTTGTTGATAGCTCTAGTGATGAAAACTATGATGAACTTGCTATTAATCATGCTAATCAAGATAAAACGAATGATGATGATAAGAAGGATTTTGAGCGTCTAACTAAAGAACTAAACACCCTTAAGTTAGCTCATGAAACTACCTTGGAAGATCATCGAGAACTTTTAAAGACTCATGAGAAGCTACACTTTGAAAATCACAATCTCGAGCAAGAGCATGGGTTCTTAAAAGCAATCAATGATGATCTTCACAAGAAAAGTTCTTCTTACATTGCCAAGCGTTTACTCTTGTCTACTTACACGCCACAAGTTAAATCTAGCAACAAGAGCAAGAAAGATTCTTCTTCTAGTAGTAACAATAATCATGTTAAATCCAATGTTATTGCTTCTAGTAGTTCTCTTGATTCCACTAATGATTCTCTTAGCCAAGTTACACTTGAGCAAGAAAATAGCTTATTGAAGGGAATTATAGAGAAAGGTGTTTACAAGAGCCTTGCCGGGAGTATGCAATTTGAGGAAATTGTATGCAAGCAAGGAATGCACAGGAAGAATCAAGGTATTGGTTTTGAACGAAAGTTCAATGCCAATGGAGTTGAGTGGGAAGAAGATCAATACCCCAAGACGAAGTTTGTTCCTCAACAGGAGAAGTATGATCCTACTTCCTTCCAAGGGACACAAACTCAAGATGATCTTCCACCACAAGACCACAAGCAAAAAGTCAAGGACAAGCTTCAAGAGGAGATTGATGCATTTGAAGAAGCTCCTAAGGCCTTGGTCAAGTGGGTTCCCAATACTACATCAAGTTCTACTTCATCAAGTACAACTACAACTCCAAGGATTCCCATCAAGATGATGTGGATCCCGAAGAAGAAGAACCAGAGAGTTCTTGAGGGTGATTCCGCCAACATACTTCACTCATATCATCTTGGCAAGGACAAGTGCAAACAACTTCCACATCTTGCACTAGTTCAAGGAGTCACAAACCCTCTTGTTGGTAAGACAAGGGACAAGGTAACCTAATGCTTTCATGGACATCATCTTGTGTGAACATCACTCTATGTCTATGGATATCCTTGTTTGTTCCTTGTGGGACTAACCCATGTAGGTATTGAAAGTGCAACTCACTCCAATGGATTGCTCCAAATGATCTACATCAACATTGAGCATCCACATCTTCAACATCTGCATGAAGTCATCATCGACAAAACCCAAGGTTAGTTCATCCCTCTTAGGGGGCATATCACATCTAAGGGGTACTTTACTCAAATCAATTGAGCTAAAGCAACTCTAATGGTGTGAACACAATAATGCTTTATGTAAAAGTGGTAACCCCACTTGATCTTAAACGATGAGTATGACCTATGATCAAATGTTCTCATTTGACTCCCAAGTCAATATACTCATATATAGATGACCTAGTCATCGCCAATTGCTTGATCGATGCTAGAGTGTTTGTGCATGCTTTGTCACATATTTCATTTGCCATTTTATTGTGTGAGCATGTTGATTGCATATTTTACTCATTCGAGGACATCCATTTGTTGCTTTGATTGTATGGCTTTTTCTTTTGCCAAATGGATGGACAAGAATGCCTAAGAACTCCCTCTAGCTATCTATTCTTTTCTCATCTCAAAGTCTATTCATGCTACATCACAAAGTTTAATCAAGTCAGATTCGAACCACTATGTGTGAGGAGCACTCGGAGTCCCCGATTCGTCCTAGACTTAAACTTCCAAAACCTCTCTGTGCATTTCGGTCTGACCGATCTATCCACTTCGGTCACACCCAGTTCACTGAGTTGATCTTGGTTTTTAACCTTGGTGCAACCGATTATAACTTTTCGGTCACACCGAGATGCAGTAACCGCTTCAATTCTGCATCTTGGTGCCACCGAGTTGTTCCACTCGGTCACACCGACAGGGTCAGGATATATATACCGACGGGTGAGATTTTGGAAAAAATTTCAAAACCCTTCATCCCGCGCGTGTCCTGCTCTGCCGCCTCGGGTCTCCGGATCGTCTTCTCGTCGCCAGTGACCTCCCACCGCTGGATTCTATTGTCGTCAACGGATTTCAACGCCGTTGCTGCCGCCGTAGCAAACTCACCGCGGAACTAGGGTATGAGTTTGACCTTTTGTTCTAATTCCTTAATCCGATTCTTAGCACAATACAATGCCATGTTCTTTACCACGTATGAGATCAATCTACCCAGAGAAAACATCCATTAGATTAGGTTTGATTTGAAAATTTAGGGTTAGGTTTCCGTGAACTCATCTCGGACCGACCAAGTTGTGGAAATCGGTCTCACCGATTTGGCTTAGGCCATTGCACTTGCACTCTTCGGTCTGAACGAAAGTTGCAAATCAGTGTGACTGAGTTCAAATCTCTGTGAAACCCTAGCAATCTCGGAGTCACTGAACTGTGTCTTGGTTTGACCGATTTCACTAGTTTAGACTCCAAAAGTTGCTTCGGTGTCACCGAGTTTAACAAATCGGTAGCTCCGAAATGCTTTCTGTGGAAAACTAAAACTAAGTTTTTGACTCATCTGTTTTGCAAAAACTCTGCACTTTGTGATGCTCATCCAGTCTACCTCATCTATATCTATTCACAAGGTCTGCTGTTAGTTTGATTTGCCAATATGTCTGACCAGAGTGATAGCCAGAACAAATCAGAAGAGCAAGTGAACTTGAGTGAGGGCACTAGTCCCTCTAGAGCTATGATGAGGGCAGCAGGAGCACTCCAAGCAATTTGCCCAAGGCAGCAACTAGAACAAGGAAGAAGAGAACTTCAGACTCAGAGGATGAGGACTATGTGGCTATTGAGGAGGAAGTGAGCTTCAAGAAGAAGGTGCTGAAGAAGGAATAAGCAACTGCAGCTGCAACAAAGCCTAGTTTGCACAATAAAGTTCCTGCCAAAAGAGTGCCAACATCCAAGCCAAGGAAAGTTCCAACAGGAGAAACCATGCAGTTCACTATAGAACAGTCAGATGATGATGTGGCTGGAGGCAAGAAGAAGAAAAGGGAAAGAACCACAACTGCAAAAGTACTTGGAAAATCAACCATGGTGAGATATTATGAAGAAGAGGAAGAGGAAGAGGATGCTGCACCAGCACCCAAGTCCCAAAAGCTGACGGGGGATGCAATTAAGTCTGGGGCTGCCCTTTCTAAGGCCAAGCCTGCCCCCAAAGCTGCTGCTCAAGCTCCAAAGATTTCAAAACCCAAGAGGAGCACAAGGAACATTCCAGCTGCAGAGAAGAACAAGGCCCCAGTGCCTGAAGTTGAAGAAGAAGATGTTGAAGCCCAAGTGCTTAGAAAGGTTAAACCAAAGATTCCAGATCATGATGACAGCCATCCAGTGACAGAAGATATGAGCATTAGGAAGGATGCATGTCTTAGACTTTGGAGACAAAGTGACCCTTATGCCATGAGGAGAAAGACTGCAGTGGACTACAAGTTCCACACCAAAGAACAACAAGATTTCTATGAAGCCATTCTGCTTGACAAGAAGCCCATAGTGTGTGATATGAAATGGGCTGATTGGGAATACATTGATGAGAATGAAGATCACTTTCCAGGTGTACATGAGAGCTTCAGAGCATGTGGTGTTGACAAGTTTGTGGGTCAGAAGCTGACAAAATGGAATGATGAACTCATCATGCAATTCTACTCCACAACTCATTTTTATCCAGATGGTAGAATTGTATGGATGTCTGAGGGTACAAGGTATCAGTCAACTGTTGATGAGTGGGCAAAGTTGATAAATGCCCCTGAAGAGCATGAAGATGACTTGGATGTATATGCTAAGAAGAAGAAAGACCACAACTCTATGGCCAACATGTACAAAGAGATCCCAGACAAAGCATTGGACACACATAGGTTTGGATCTGTTCATTACCTGTTGTCTGGTCTAGCTACAATCAACACTATATTGAGGCATACATTGTTGCCCAAATTTGGAGATCACAAGATGATCAGAGGCCATTCAATCAACTTGCTGCAGATATTTGATGTGCCTCAGAAATTCAAAGTTATGAGCCTGATTGTTGAAACAATCAAGAGGACAGCTGCAGATCAGAAGAGATCTTGTGGGTATGCTCCACATATTCAGGTGCTCATCAACTCCAAGATGGGCACAGGCACCTATCTTTTGGACAAGGAGCATCTACCCTTGAGACCAGAATTTGAGGACAATACTGTTGTGATGAATGAGGATGATCCCACATCTGTGCAAGAACAAGAAAAGAGAGAGAAGGCAAAGGCTGAGAAGGCTACAAAGATGCCAAGTGTTGAGGAGGCATCTCAAGTGTTCCTAAAGTCAAAACAAGATCAGCTTGCTTATCTAATTCAAGCAACTTTGAGGATTGAGAAGGGCTTGGCCACCCTGACTCAAAATCAGGAGAGCTTGGAGAGGATCATTGAGACCAAATTCTATGATCTTGATCTGAAAGTGACTGAGATGCATGCAGCTGTTGAGCAGCTCCAGGAGGAAGCAGAGGAGAGGAAAGGGCAGGCTACCAGACATGTCTTTCAGAGAGTGCCCAGAGGTCAGAGATCTGCTGCAGTGCCTGAGGGAGTCCTGGACTAAGGGGTCCTCGGGCGTCTGGCCTGTTGGACGTGGGCCGGACTGATGGGCTATGAAGATACAAGACCGAAGACTCTTACCCGTGTCAAGATGGGACTCTCCTTGGCGTGGATGGCAAGCTTGGCGTTCGGATATGAAGGTTCCTTTCTCTGTAACCGACTTTGTACAACCCTAGTCCCCTCTGGTGTCTATATAAACCGGAGGGTTTAGTCCATAGGGATGATCATAATCATACATGCTAGACTTCTAGGGTTTCAGCCATTACGATCTCGTGGTAGATCAACTCTTGTAATACTCATATTCATCAAGATCAATCAAGCACGAAGTAGGGTATTGCCTCCATAGAGAGGGCCCAAACCTGGGTAAACATCGTGTCCCCTGTCTCCTATTACCATCGACCTTAGACGTATAGTACGGGACCCCCTACCGAGATCCGCCGGTTTTGACACTGACATTGGTGCTTTCATTGACAGTTCCGCTGCGTCGTCTTCAAGAGGTTCGATGGCTCTGTCAATCTTCTACAACAACGCTGTCCAGGGGGGAAATTTTCTCCCTGGCCAGATCTTCGTCTACGGCGGCTTCGCACTGCGGGCCAACTCGCTTGGCCATCTAGAGCAGATCGACAGCTACGCCCCTGGCAATCAGGTCAGGTTTGGAAGCTTGAACTACGTCGCTGATATCCGCGGAGACTTGATCTTCGATGGATTCGAGCCCACGGCAGCCGCTCCTTGCCACCGCGATGAACATGACCTAAATCTATCATCGGACCATACCCAGGAGATAGCAACTGTAAGTGCTCCGGCCTTAGATCCGGAGTAGATTGCGCCATCCAAGGACGGGAAGTTCAACCCCGCCACGGGAACCGCAGACTCCGCAGCGCTGGAGCCGCACATAGACCCAACCTCAAGCATGACCTATGCCACCGGAACCTCGAATTCGTCTCCGGACACAGATTCCGAACCACGCGCGTCCGTGTCCGTCGAGCCCGATCAGGCGCCGGTCGTCGAATTTAGCGCCGCGGACATTTTCCGGCACTCACCTCTAGGCGATGTGCTGAACTCATTAAAACCCTCTCCTTAGCAGGGGACTCACAGCCGAATTATATCTAGTTCGAACTAGGGGTTGATGACAGGGAATTTCGCTTCCCACCCACCTCCCACTTCATAGCCACTGTCGAGGACTTAACCGACATGCTCGATTATGGCTCCGAAGACATCGATGGTATGGACGACGATGCGGGAGAAGAGGAGGCCCAAAACCCGCCGTTTACCGGACGTTGGACGACCACTTCCTCATATGACGTGTACATGGTGGATACACCCAAAGAGAATAGCGGCGATGACAAGGAAGACCCAGTCGAGGATAAACCTCCTGAGATACCGCCAAAGCGCTGACGTCAGCGGCGCCGCTCCAAGTCACGCCGTGTAAAAGACAGCAATACCGGAATAGGAGAAAACAATACTCCGGACGATGCCGAAGACAATGAAGACCCCGTTGAGCCAACTTTCGAACAGGACGAACGAGAAGATGGGCAGGTTAGCCTTGATGAACAGGCCATAAACAAAGACTCGGAGGACAGTAATTATCTTCCGCCCTCCGAGGATGAGGTGAGCCTCGGCAACGAGGATTTTATCGTGCCTGAGGAACCTCTCGAGAAGGAGTGCTTCAAGCGCCGGCTAATAGCCACTGCAAGGAGCCTGAAAAAGAAGCAGCAGCAGCTTCAAGCTGACCAAGATCTGCTCAATGATAGATGGACTAATGTCCTGGCAGCCGAGGAACACGGCCTCGAGCACCCAGCCAAAAGTTATCCGAAGTGCAAATTGCTACCTCAGTTCGATGACGAGGTGCTAGAGCCCGTACCATCATTGCGCAATGCGGCTAACCGACCACCACATGGCCGGGACAAAGCGGCAAATCAAACCGAACACCAGCCCGTACCACCTCACCATAAAGGCAAAGATAAAACAGCTCAGGGACATACATATGACCTACGGCAGGATTTGGACAGTAGAGCAGGTCAGAACAGATTGATCTATTGATCGCGGGGGCATGCCCCGATACGCGACAACGGCTACCTAGCTAGACGCAACAATCCTAATCACGCCCGGGCCGAGAACCGCAGACGGACTCCATCCGAGCTACGCCGCGACGTGGCCCGATATAGAGGCGCTGCACACCCCCTTTGCTTCATTGACGAGGTAATGGAGCACGAATTCCCAGAAGGGTTTAAACCCGTAAACATCGAATCATATGATGGGACAACAGACCCCGCGGTATGGATCGAGTATTTGCTTCTCCATATTCATATGGCCCGCGGTGATGATCTCCATGCCATCAAATACCTCCCACTAAAACTCAAAGGACCAGCTCGACACTGGTTGAACAGTCTACCCGAAAACTCCATTGGCAGCTGGGAGGACTTGGAAGAAGCCTTCCTTGACAACTGCCAACGTACATATGTTCGACCTCCGAATGCCGACGACTTAAGTCACACAATTCAACAGCCCAGAGAGTCAGCCAGGAAATTCTAGACTAGGTTCTTAACTAAAAAGAACCAGATCGTCGACTGTCCGGATGCCGAAGCCCTTGCGGCCTTTAAACACAGCATCCGGGACGAATGGCTCGCCCGACACCTCGACCAAGAAAAGCCGAAGTCCATGGCAGCCCTCACGGTGCTTATGACCCGCTTTTGCACGGGCGAAGATAGCTGGCTAGCCCGTAGCAATAACAACGCAAGCGAACATGGTACTTCGGAAGCCAGAAATAGCAACGGCAAGCCCGACGCAACAGACACAAGCATCGAAGCAACGGTGATAATACCGACGACACGGCGGTCAACACCGGATTCAGTGGCTCCAAGTCCGGCCAGCGGAAGAAGCTGTTCAAAAGGAACAATTCGGGCTCCTCCAGCTTGGACCGCATACTCGATCGCCCATTTCAGATACACGGCACCCTGACAAACCAGCCAATCACACCAACAGAGACTGTGGGTTTTTTAAACAGGCCGGCAAGTTAAATGCCGAAGACAAGGGGAAGGGGTCGCAAAGTGAGGACGATGACGAGGATCCCCGTCCACCGAACACAGGGGGACAGAAGAAGTTTCCCCCTCAGGTCAAAATGGTGAACATGATATACGCTACCCATATCCCCAAGAGGGAGCACAAGCACGCGCTCAGGGACGTCTAT
Source organism: Triticum aestivum (assembly GCF_018294505.1). Taxonomy (NCBI): domain Eukaryota; kingdom Viridiplantae; phylum Streptophyta; class Magnoliopsida; order Poales; family Poaceae; genus Triticum; species Triticum aestivum. Next base: position 272,541,755 of record NC_057802.1, on the reverse strand, counting down.
GCGATAGAGCTAGTCGCCCCAAAATTCAACCCATGGTCGTCCTGCCCGACCACCTTCGATCACAGGGACCATCCGACCAGTATCTGTCATGGTAGTTCAGCCACACTGGTCCTCGACCCAATCATCGATGGATTCCACCTCACGCGAGTCCTCATGGATGGTGGCAGCAGCCTGAACCTGCTCTATCAGGATACAGTATGCAAAATGGGCATCGATCCCTCAAGGATCAAGCCCACAAAAACTACCTTTAAAGGAGTCATACCAGGTGTAGAGGCCCGCTGTACAGGCTCAATCACATTGGAGGTTGTCTTCGGATCCCCGGACAACTTCCGAAGTGAAGAGTTGATCTTCGATATTGTCCCCTTCCGCAGCGGCTATCACGCACTGCTCGGACGAACCGCATTCACTCGATTCAATGCGGTGCCACACTATGCTTATCTCAAGCTCAAGATGCCCGGACCACGCGGGGTCATAACAGTCAATGGAAACACGGAGCGCTCCCTCCGTACTGAAGAACACATCGCGGCCCTAGCAGCGGAAGCACATAGCGGCCTTTTAAGGCAGAATTTCAATTCAGCGGCCAAGCTCCCGGACACCGTCAAATGAGTCTGGACCACTCCGCAGCTTGACAGTCCGGCTCGTCAGGAGTCAGACTAGCAATTCGGCCTCCATCTCAGTCCTGACCAAATGGCGGCATACGTACCGGTGTACATAACTACGCACTGAAAATACCATGGACAGAGACGGAGGCATAACCAGATTGTGGCCCACAATACGGCTTCGACATTCTCTGGACACACGTACTTTCACTTTTTCTTTTTTTCCAAGTTCCTTCTCCACATGCCCCTCGTGGCGGCCTGCTCAGCGGTCCTCTCGAAGGATGGATACACCAAGGCGACAAGTAGCACAGACGTGTGGGGGAATCTCTAGACGTTCTCATCGATGATCGTCCTACCTGTTTTCATGACCCGCACGCAGCTCTCCCTTGGTCTCGCCATGTTAAATAGCCAGATTGCTTATCGCACTATTTGTACAAATACGCTTTGACATATTAATCAAATTATAGCGAGAACTGTTTGCGGCCCAAATTACGTGGCATTGGCTTACTACTTCATTTTTTCTCTATTTCTTTTGCACCCGTACACCTTGGTACGTCTCAAATTGGCCAGGGGCTTCATTGCGCCCCATACTATGGCAATAAAGTACGAACACTTATTACAGTACAGTTCGACACCACGAATTTTAGCATTATATGCATCGGCTCCGAATCATGTCTTTGGTCAATAGTTGGGTTGCCCGGCTCCTGTGCTTACTACCTTACGTTCCGCTATATCGGCTAGGGTAGTAAAGGGAGAACTACTGCGATTCTGTCCTGGTTTATCTAGATGAGCACCTCAGTAGAGAAAGCCGAAAACTGACTGTCATGATACGGCGAGAGCTGGTCAGCTATTCGGAGGTTAAAAATCTTTTGCGATTTTTTCCGCATTATGCGATGAATCGGCCTTCATCCGATCAGGTGTTCACAACACTTTAGTCCGGATTATAGGATAACTAGGGGCTGCGCCTACATTTTTATTGTCAAACTCCTATGGCTAAGTGAGGGTGATAAAGCCACATAGTCCGATTGCCTGGTTCGTTGCGCTAAACACCTCCTTCAAGGACCAAAAACTTGGATCAAGAGTGTCTAGATTCATCCCGAACACCCCCGTACTACCTACATGGGGGCTGAAGCCGATGACTGGCCAACTCTCAGAGTTAATAAAAACGGCCGCATAGGAGGTAAAAATTTAAATAATAAACATGTATTATATTACATAACGGCTTTGTTCCATCATCCAAGGCAAGATAACATGAATGTATTCATTCGGAGATAATGTCTTTTGAACACTGGCCCTCTACTATGCGGGATCCCTTGAGGACATCATCAAAATACCGCTCCGGCGTGCGGTGCTCCTTGCCAGCCGGCGGTCCCTTAGTCGTGAGCTTGACGGCGTCCATCTTTGCCCATTGTATCTTGACACGGGCGAAGGCCATCCGTGCACCTTCGATGCAGACCGACCGCTTGATGGCTTCAAGCCGAGGGCAGGCATTGACCAGCCGCTTCACGAGACCGAAGTAGCTGCTGGGTATGGCTTTGGCAGGCCACATCCGGATTATCAAATCCTTCATGGCTAGTTCGGCCACCCTATGTAGTTCGACCAACTGTTTCAGCTGGTTGCTAAAGGGCACCAGATGTTCTGGCGCAAGGTATTGCGACCAGAACAACTTCTCCGTTGAGCTCCCCTCTTCGGCCCGGAAGAATTCCGCAGCATTAGAAGCACTGCGCAGTAGATCCGCAAACGCCCCTGGAGAACTCCAAATCCGGGTTAGTAAGAGATACCTCTTCTTCACATACTTGCTCTGCATAATAAAAGCCTTACCCGCCGCGATTGTTCTGGCCTCTTGGATTTCCTGGTGGGCGCCCTGGGCTTCAACCCGGGCATCTTGTGCGCTTTGCCGAGCCTTGGCGAGTTCGATCTCTTGATCCACAATATTGCGCTCCAAGGACTCGCATTTCTTCACGGCGTCCTGGAGCTCCTGCTGGACCTCACCGACCCGGGCCTCGTGCTTTTCATGGGCAGACTATTCATCTGCTGCTTTGTTCTAGGCTTCGGCCAGCGCTGCCTTGAGGGTTTCCACCTCGAACGCCGCTCCTACAAATTATCATATGATCAGCACAAATCATTCACCCTTTCTGCTGTACAGAAGGCCATTACATACCTTGCTTATCCTCCAGCTGCTTTCTTGCTTGGCCGAGCTCCTCCTCGGCCCGCTCCAGCCTCTGCTTCAGTCCGGAGACTTCGGCAGCGTGAGAGGTCGTAGCCAGCAACGATGCCTACTTATTCACATAAACATGTGGTTAGTATCCTGCGGACTTATTTGATCCTCTGTCCGGCTTTCGCTTCCGAACACCGGAAAGAGTCTCAGGGGCTACTGTCTACACTGTGACATTCTTTTTACATAATTGCGTCGCTTACCTCAAAGCCGGTCAGAAGGCTTGTGCAGGCTTCGGTCAGTCCGCTCTTCACGGACTGGATCTTCTCAATTACCGTACCCCTGAGGGTACGGTGTTCCCCAACAATGGAAGCACTTCGCAGCGCTTCCAGTAGAATTTCTGGTGCCTCTAGTTGGACAGAGGTCACCGGCGGAATGGGCACACCTCCTTCTTTCGAAGGAGGCTGCTTGCCGGATTCCGGAGCCATATAGGTCTCCGGGACCGTTTTCAGCTAGGGGCCGAATTGGATATGGCCCCCATCGCCAGTCTCCATGGGGATTTGCTCCCCCATGTGTCCGGCGGCCGAGGTTTCACCCTCTGGCGCCGCACTGACGGCCTCCTACGCCTCTGCCTGGCCTGGGATCCTTCGGGACAGCACCCCGGTGTCATCCATGGCCCTGGGAGAGGAGGCCGCCGGAAGGGACCCGCTGTCCATCACCTTCGAGTCCAGTGAATTCCCCGAAGATGAGGATCGCTCGAGGTCGGAACGAGCCAGACTGCAAGTGCATGATTCAACATGTTAAAACTACAAAGTAAAGAGGCAGATATATGAATGCGTCGGGGTCTTTGAAGTACTCATGATTCGGCCAGGGGCTTATCTCGGGGGCACCGCTCTAGGCTACTATCGATGTCCCATGCGGAGTTATCCGCGAGGGAGACCTTCCCCTTCTTGGACGCTTCTGCCTCCAGATTTGTGGAGGCCGCCCTCTTCTTCCTTCCCCCCTCAGGGGGAGAGTGGCTTTCCTCCTCCTCCTCGCTGTCCTCGGTGGCGGAGGAGTGAGTCTCGGCGCCTTCGGACGTCACGTGTGAGACGCCCTTGCGATGGAGACCACTTCTGGTCTCCTTGGCCTTTTTCTTGGCCTTCTTCTCCGGCGCCTCGTAGGGCGCCGAAACCAGCATCTTCATCAGAAGCGAGATGGCTGGTTCCTCGGGCAGGGGAGCCGTACACTGAATCCGCTCCGCCTTCTTTGTCCAGCCATGAAAAAATAAGTAGGGAGGCTTAGGCACCTTCCCTGAAAAAGCAAGTAAAGGATACACCTTGAAACGCGAAGGACTTACCGGACTGGCGGGAAGGGCCAGGTCATGCCCATGGTCGTCGGACGTCTTCGGCCACATCTCGTTGGCCTTGAAGAGCATCTTCTAGATGTCTTCGTGCGTAGTTCCGAAGAACCGCTGCAAGGTCTGGTGCTCGGTCGGATCGAACTCCCATAGATGGCAAGCCCGGCTCTGGCATGGAAGGATCCGGCGAACTAGCATCACCTGGATCACGTTGACGAGCTTGATGTTCTTGTCCACCATGCTCTCGATGCGCCTCTGCTGCGCTGTCAGCTCGTCCGACGAAGCCCAATTTAGGCCCTTCTGTAGCCAGGAAGTGAGCCGCATTGGGGCGCCGGACTTGAATTTGGGAGTCGTTGGCCCAGGTGGCGTGACGGGGCTCCGTGATATAAAACCATAGTTGCTGCCACCCTTTGACGGTCTCCACGAAGCAGCCTTCGGGCCATGTGACATTGGGCATTTTGCTCACCATGGCGCCTCCGCACTCTGCGTGTTGGCCACCCACCACCTTCGGCTTCACATTGAAGGTCTTTAGCCACAATCCGAAGTGGGGTGGGATGCAAAGGAAAGCCTCACACATGACAATAAATGCCGAGATGTTGAGGATGGAATTTGGGTCTAGATCATGGAAATCTAGCCCGTAGTAGAACATGAGTCCGCGGACGAAAGGGTGGAGAGGAAACCCTAGCCCGCGGATGAAGTGGGGGATGAACACTACCCTCTCATGGGGCTCCGGGGTAGGGACGATCTGTCCCTCGGTCGGAAGCCGGTGGGTGACCTCCTTGGCCAAATATCTGGCCTCCCGGAGCTGGGTGATGTCCTTCTCCTTGACGGAGGAGACCATCCACTTACCCTGCGCTCCGGATCCGGACATGATCGGAGTGCTTTCTTGAGGTGGAGGAGATGAGGACTTGGGCGCCGGAGCTCGAGAATGGGTGGCCAGAGAGAGAGAAGGCGTGGGTGAAAGGGGGTGAATCCTCATCCCTTTATAAAGGCGGCGAATATCAAGCGCCTTCCCACTCGCCTTAAAACTCGCATGTTTCCCAAGGGCCGCGCAGACGGCGCGGTTGGATTACCCACGCCCGTATTTAGGAGAATCCCGCAATAAGGGGACATGATCTCTGCTTTGACAAGACGTGCCAGTAAAACTGCATCTCAAAATATGAAGCGGCAGGCCGAAAAACGGTTCGAAATAATGACCGGGTGGTGATGTGGTGTCACGCTACAAAAAGTTGTCAGTAGATTGGACTCGTGATATACTATACTCTCTGCAGTTATGTGTGGTGCTTGTTTTGCAGAGCGGACACGTTCTTTGTGTTCGAAGGCTGTTTTGGAGTATTCGGAGGAGGAACCCGCCTTGCAATGCCGAAGACAATCTGTGTGCCGGATACCTCGTCATTTAAGCCTGGTTGAGGGGCTACTGAGGGAGTCTTGGACTAAGGGGTCCTCGGGCGTCCGGCCTATTGGACGTGGGCCGGACTGATGGGCTATGAAGATACAAGACCGAAGACTCTTACCCGTGTCCGGATGGGACTCTCCTTGGCGTGGATGGCAAGCTGGGCATTCGGATATGAAGATTCGTTTCTCTGTAACCGACTTTGTACAACCCTAGTCCCCTACGGTGTCTATATAAACCAGAGGGTTTAGTCCATAGGGATGATCATAATCATACAGGCTAGACTTCTAGGGTTTCAGCCATTACGATCTCGTGGTAGATGAACTCTTGTAATACTCACATTCATCAAGATCAATCAAGCAGGAAGTAGGGTATTACCTCCATAGAGAGGGCCCGAATCTGGGTACACATCGTGTCCCCTGTCTCCTGTTACCATCGACCTTAGACGCACAGTTCGGGACCCCCTACCCGAGATCCGCCGGTTTTGACACCGACAGTGCCCATGGCTGACATTAGAGCCACTACATTAGCACCAACAGCTACAGCTTCAGTGCCACCTCCAGTTGCCACTCCACCAGCTCCAACAACTTCTACAGATGCTTTCGTCCTTGGAGTCATCTCAACACCACCTCCCGAAGACCAAGCCTAGAGAGACGCATAGCACTATGCATTTTCAAAAAAATTGGTAACTTGTTGCCAAAGGGGGAGAAATGTATAGATCATAGGCTTTGAGAGAGAGTGTTTTTGCCTCTTTGGTCTCTTGCTATTTGGTTGATACTTCTGTGTGTGCTTGTTTAATACTCTTTATGTTTGTGTGTGAGAAACTTGTATGATCATGTGTTTGATCATATCCTACTTTAATGCTTGCTTGGATGATATTATCTTTTATATCTCATATTTGATCATTCACTTTGCTTGGTGATGAGTGCATGTGTTTTTAATTTCTATCATTTTGAGCGCTCCACCAAGATGTATGTGACATGTAAGAGTAACCCATGATCCTAATCGATTGTGCATTTGCATTCAAAAGCAAATTTCAAATAATGCACAAATTTAGGGGGAGCTCTTAATTATCACATACTTCTCAAAGCGACAATGTATTTCAATCTTCTTATCATTTGTCGAAGCTTTGATCTATATGTTCTCATCAATTACCAAAAAGGGGGAGATTGAAAGTGCAACTATCCCGGGTGGTTTTGGTAATTCCTAACAACATATAGCTCATTGAACTAATGCTATTTCAAGATGATCATTTCAGAAAGTTCAATGATTGGCATGGCATGGATTAGGAACGTGGACCCCTCAAAATGCTAAGGACACATATTGGCTCAAGCTCAAGACTCTACATTTTCATTTTAGTGATCCAAGATCACATTGAGTCCATAGGAAAAGCCAATACTATTAAAAGGGGATGAGGTGTTGCATAATGGCTTGCTTGCTCAAAATGCTTAGTGATATGCTCCAAAAGCCCTCAACCACTTTCTCATATCCACATATGTCCCAAACCAAAAGTCAAACTCGGCCCTACCGATTTGATCTATCCGGCGCCACCGAGTTCACTTGACATAGCCACTGCCAGAAACCCTAGTCACTTCGATCTCACCGATAGGGATCTTGGTCGCACCGAGATGGGATTGCAAACTCTTTGTTTCCCTTCGTAAAGTATCGGTCCAACCGAGATGAGCAATCAGTCCCACCGAGTTCGCAATGCAAACTCTCTGTTTCCCTTTCGTAACGTTTCGGTCTCACCGAAATGAGCGAATCGGTCCCACCGAGTTTGCCTGACCAACTCTCTGTTTGCCTATTACAGAAATCGGTCCTACCGAGTTTATGTGATCGATCTCACCACGATTACGTTATGCCCTAACCCTAATGAAATTGGTCCCACCGAGTTGACATGTCGGTCCCACCGAAAAGCCTAACGTTCACATTTTGAACTGAATCGGTCTGACCGAGTTTCATGATTTGGTCCCACCGAGTTTGGTAAATTGTGTGTAACGGTTAGATTTTGTGTGGAGGCTATATACACCTCTCCACCCACTCTTCATTCATGGAGAGAGCCATCAAAACATTCCTACACTTCCAGCATACATTTTCTGAGAGAGAACCACCTACTCATGTGTTGAGGCCAAGATATTCCAATCCAACCACAAGAATCTTGATCTCTAGCCTTCCCCAAGTTGCTTTCCACTCAAATCTTCTTTCCACCAAATCCAAATCCGTTAGAGAGAGTTGAGTGTTGGGGAGACTATCATTTGAAGCACAGGAGCAAGGAGTTCATCATCAACACACCATCTTTTACCTTTCGGAGAGTGGTGTCTCCCAGATTGGTTAGGTGTCACTTGGGAGCATTCTACAAGATTGTGGAGTTGAACCAAGGAGTTTGTACGGGCAAGGAGATCGCCTACTTCGTGAAGATCTACCCTAGTGAGGCAAGTCCTTCGCGGGCGATGGCCATGGTGGGATAGACAAGGTTGCTTCTTCGTGGACCCTTCGTGGGTGGAGCCCTCCGTGGACTCGCGCAGCCGTTACCCTTCGTGGGTTGAAGTCTCCATCAACGTGGATGTACGATAGCACCACCTATCGGAACCACGGAAAAAATCTCCGCGTCTACATTGCGTTTGCTCCCTCCAAACTCCTCCCCTTACCTTCATGTGCAATGTTTTACATTCCACTGCTATACTCTTGGACTTGCATGTGTAAGTTGATTGCTTGACTTGTGCTAAGTTGCTAAAATTTGCCAAGACTTAAAATTGGGAAAAGGCTAGATTGTTATTTGGTCAAGTAGTCTAATCACCCCCCTCTAGACATACTTTCGATCCTACAGGAGTGTTGCTCTTCTCAGAACTCATTTTGTGTACTTGGCGTCGTGGGACCGCCAATGCTGATTTCCTCACTGCTTGTGGGAGCAGGCGATGATACCGGTTTCTGGGTGAGCTATGGTACTTGAGGAATGACTTCATCATCATCTATGTCAACATTGTCTTCACGACCAATGTCTTCAGTTGCGGTGGTGTCAACAGCTGGAATCTCTTAAGTGTCATGGGCTTGTGTGGGAGCAGGCTGATGCATAACAACTCTACGTTCTCGGTTGGAGGAGGCAAGTAGGGCAACTGAAAGGTCTCGACAAGCAGAGGCTCCTGAGGAGCAGATAAAGCTGTTGGTGCTTGTGCCCTTCTTGAAGCCTTCGAAGACTTTCTCTTCTGCTTCTTTTGAGATGGAGCAGCATCAGAGGCTTCTTGATGCTTGGGCTTCTTGGCTTCAGCCTCTACTTGCTTGGTCCTCTTCCTTTCGGAAGCAACTGATGGAACCTTAGGCGTCAGACCAGTCATGCTAGCAGGGAAGAGAATATTGGGCCTGTCTTGCCTAGGAGCCTCAACTTCAGCTTCAGCTGGCTTCTTCTTCTTAGCTGCCAGCCTGGGGTCAATGCCTGGACGCCCAAGTGCCTTTCTCTTTATGACTTCATTGTGAGCCTGAACACATTTCTTTGAATAGTATTTGAGGCGCTCTCGGGAGCCTTTGGCTTCATCATGACGCTTGTGAAACTCTACTTTCAGGTCAGCCATCATCCGCTGGAAGTTCTGAACATCAGTGACACTTAGCTTGGCCATGTGCTTCTTGAAGACAGCCTTCTCATGGTCAATTTTTTTCTGCTCAACCACCTTCTCAACAATAGCGAGGTCTTTGGCTATGCAGCCTTGGAATGTGATGCTGGAGATCATCAATGGTGATAGAAGTATCTTCAAACCATTCATCGATGAAGTTGTTCAATATATCAGCATCAAACAGAGGCAAATCCTTGAAGATTTCGACCTGCTGTTTGCTCTTGATCAGCAGCTCAAGGGCATCATCAGCAATATCTTCATCACTGGACAGATCTATCTCATCTTCTTCATTGTGCAGGATGCTTGTAGGAGTAAGGCTTTTCCCTGAGATTTTCTTTCTCTTCGCAGAAGTACGAGACAAGTCTTCAGAATTTACACTGGATTCAGGAGGTGCAATTTTAAGTGGCTTCACTCTTCAAGCTTTTGGTGCAGTTGTAGGCTTTGAAGCCTTTGCCTTCTTGGAGACTTCGAGGACTTGGGAGTAGTAGTCTGTTCTTTTTCTTCAGCAACATCTTCAATGCTGGCTCTCTGCGAAACACAGTGTGCCAGAAATGAAGCAAAGTCACCAAATGGGCCAATGAGATTTGGTTAAGCCTCACGACTGCCATCGGGCCTTGGCTCAGCTGGACCTGGGTTGAAGTCAATCCCAAGATCCTTTTTGTTTTGGACAACCGAAGCTCTAGCAAACTAATAGTTGGCTTCAAACAGATCATCTTCACGACACCATCATAGGCTGGATGGGTCTGCATTCTGAGGCATTCGTCTTCTGACCATGCAAGGAAAGAAGCCTTTCTAAATGGCTTGAGCCTTGGTCTTGGGGTGAAGCTTCTTGTGCACAATATCAGCCCAAGGTGGACTCACGACATTTTTGTTAGCATACTCAGGGGTCACACAGTTGTATAGAAACCATTGCTCTGCCCAATATCTGTGAATCCATTGAAGGCGAGATTTGCACTCCCCATAGCTTTCTTCGGGATCAGACTTGTACATTTCGTATAGTTCAGGTGGCAGATGCTTTGTTGTATTGTCACGACACTGTCTGCCCCCCTTCTTTGCAGATTTACCAATTGCCATTGGCTTCACAAGGGTGATAGGCTTCGCTTTACTTGTTAGATAAGAACTGGCTTCTAAATATGATGTTGCACTGGCACCGTAAGGTGCTATACAAACGGTTTTTAACCCCTTTCCGTGACGGCATTTGGAACCATCGCCAAGTGAGTGTGGCTGATAGGGGGCTCCTTCCCACACGATCCAGAAACTGTCGAGGATGGGCGAGCGGCTACTGACGATCGCCATAGAATAAACATATGAGAAGCCGCCCCAATCCCACACGTTACATCTCGTCATTATGTTTCTGATCAGAGAGACATCCCAAACGATTACGCCGCTATAGTCGTGTGAAAAAGGTGCACATCAACATTTAATCGGCCGATATGTTTGTGATAGGTACGTTATCGCACACGGTTCATGAATGTAAAATGTGTGTGGTGCCTCTACTAACGCCAACGTGTCCATTTTCATAACTGTTTGCGATTGGTATTCCTATCACACACGCACACTGGTTTGAAACGTATGCCGCATTTCCATGAATCACACATGCATATGAGACAAAACCGTGCGTGCGTCCGTTGGGCATCGCAAGCGTTTCACATCAAAGAACCGTTTGTTCTCTTTTTTTCATCGCACACACTGTTTTCTTTCTAACCGTGTGCACATTATTTTATTCGCTCCTGTATATTTTTATTTTTGCCTGTAATATATTGTTCGAATTGGAAATTTTGAAATATGAAACGTGATATTCAAATTCTCAGCACAATGGTTCAACAACGAATCCATAAATAAAATTTACAGTACAATATGTTCAGTAATTACATGGTTAGACAACAATTAACTATGATGAACCACAATATTTATAGGCGGTAAAGGTCAAGAGACAAGTGTAAATCATTTTGACAGCTGATGGTGTTGAAGAAGCGGAATGCCCATAATGTGCCTTCCTGCATGCCATAGGCAGGAACAACTTTTGTCCAACCCCTTGTGATGTCGCCCGCCCATCCTTCACCGCCTTCAGGAAGACTTCTAGAGCATTATCATGTTAGCATGAATTACATACTTTAACCTTAGTTGCCTCCACTCCGATCATGTAGTTTGCAAGGTAATCATCAATAAATAGCTTCGGAAACCACTGAAAAGAGAAAAATATCTGATACTGAGGTCTAATAGAGTAACATGTTGTGGGCAGGGGGAAAAGGCAACAAATTACTTACCATCCTAAAGTTCATTGTTGTCTTGGACAAAGTGTAAATAAAGAACTTAATTCCCATCACCCGTTTCTTTCACCTAACAATCTTTCTTAGTTTCCTCACTTGACGCTTGTTCATGAATATCTCATTGCCCCATATGCAAAAAAGGGATTGAAGCGTGGATCAGTACCGCACATATATGTACCTACAAGCAACCAGTAAATGTTAGAAGCTAAACTGAGATTGCACAAATCATGTAAAATACAACTACCTACGTTCCTAAGTACAAGTATTTTTAGAGATTTCAATATGAACTACATACGGATGTATATAGAATTATAGATATAGTTTAGATTAGAATCTAGATTCACTCATTTTGCTCCTTATGTAGTCTACATTGGAATCTCTAAAATACTTATATTTAGGAATAGATGGTGTATAACTGTTTAAAAATACTTATAGTTTAGATTAGAATAGATGGATACAACTGTTAATTGCAACAGGCTTAACAACATCCTAATTCATGTTTTGTAAGTTTGTAGCCATTGAAATACAACTGTTAAAAATGGATACAACTGTTAATTGCAACAGGCTTAATGGCCATTGAAACCGGTACTGATAAAAATGCAATTGGCAGAGTTAAACATCACAAGGCAGGTGCTGCCAGAGCAGATAATGGCCCAGTTGTCTATAAAGAGGTAGGGAAAATAGCCAAAACATGTTAGGCTATTTTACTACAACAAGCTTAATACATCGACCATACAAAACATAGCCATTAATTGCAACTGGTATTGGTAATATTGAACTGGTGAGTACATACTTGGTAAGTTCTGAGAGGTAGTTGTTGGGGCTCTTCATCTTGGCCAGAGCCCGCCCAAAGTCAGCGGCGGCGGAGGCGAGCTGTTCCTTCGGGTCGAAGCGTGGATCAGTGCCACTAACGTATGTACCTACAGGCAACCAGTAAATGGTAGAAGTTAAACCGCAATTGCACAAATGATGTGAAATACTGTAAGACATAGGATGCAGCTAACCTCGACGGCAAACAACAACATCAGCCATTATGACCCTACGTAAGTACATGGACAGGCATGTTAAGTACAACAGGGTTAGCATCCACCAAAAATAGAAATGGGCAGCATCTCTAGTATATCTTCATTGCAGAGAGTAGCATGGTAGCAAAGGGACAAATTAAAAAATGGATACAACTGTTAATTGCAACAGGCTTAACAGCATCCTAAGTCATGTTTTGTAAGTTTGTAGCCATTGAAATACAACTGTTTAAAAATGGATTCAACTATTAATTGCAACAGGCTTAATAGCCATTGAAACTGGTACTGATAAAAATGCAATTGGAAGAGTTAAACATCACAAGGCAGGTGCTGCGAGAGCAGAGAATGGCCCGGTTGTCTATAAAAAGGTAGGGAAAGTAGCTAAAATGTGTTAGGCATGTTTACTAGAACATGCTTAATATATCGATCATACAGAACATAGCCATTAATTGCAACTAGTATTGGTAAGATTGAACTGGTGAGTACATACTTGGTAAGTCCCTAGATGTAGTTGCTGGGGCACTTCATCTTGGCCAGTGCCCGCCCAAAGTCAGCGGCGGCGGAGGTGAGCTGTTCCTCTGGGTCGAAGCGTGGATCAGTGCCACTGACATGTGTACCTACAGGCAACCAGTAAATGGTTGAAGTTAAACTATAATTGCACAAATGATGTGAAATACTGTAAGACATGGGATGCAGCTAACCTCGATGGCAAAAAACATCATCGGCCGTTATGACCCTGCATAAGTACATGGACAGGCATGTTAAGTACAACAGGGTTAGCATCCACCAAAAATAGCAAATGGGCAGCATCTGTAGTGATATCCTGAGTCATGTATTGTAAGTTTGTTGCTAGTATTGGTGAAATTGAGCTGGATAGTTAATACTTGAACATCACACAGTGTGCAGTACCGAAATAAACAAGGCACGGACATGCTTAATACATCAACCGTACAAAACATAGCCATTGCAAGTGGTATTGGTAAGATTTAGCTGGTCAGATCATACCTGTTAAGTCCTGGGGGGTAGTCGCTGGGGCACTTCATCTGCGCCAGAGCCTGCACCATGTCGGCGGTGGCGGAGGCGAGGTGTTCCTTTGGGTCAACACGCACAGCGGCCATCGCGCCATGGACCACCATCAGCTCCTCGACCTCCACGTGATATGTGGTTGGGCTTGCGCGGTGATGCTCTGGAGGTAGGAGCGGTGGGGATTTGGACGCATGAGGATGTTTCGCAGGCGCCATTTAAGCAATCAGGTCGGGGCCGTGATAGAGATCGGTGGGTTACCTGACTGGATCCGAGTAGAACGTAGATGTGGTTGAAGCTATGGTTGCGGCAGCGGAGTTTTGAGATGCCGGTAGGGGGAGGCGCACGGGGGGGGGGGTGGGATACTGAGGAAATTTGATGGGTGGGGATGTGGTTGGAGGAATAAATTCTGAAATCGTGCGCCTAATGAAAATATCGCTGCGAAACTTGAAACTTGGGCAGGGGAAACACACAACATAGACGAAGCACATAAAATACTCGTGTGCGAGGAAACAGAAAATTGGTAGACACCGGCTCCAAAAAAATGTACACGTGTAGCTGATTTTTTTGAATCAATGGTACGCCTGGTTTATTAGGAAACATCGCACAAGCAACTGACTTAGTGATCATAAACGCAAAAAAACGCACACGGGTACGGCATAGAAAATGTGTGTTTTGTGATCTTCTAATGATTAAAGCAAAAAAACGCACACGGGCACACATGCTAATCAACGTTCAAAGCCCTAAAAGGATGCTCTTACTGACATTGTACGTTAATACTACAAACTTAAAGTACTACTGGTAATTTGCTCAAATACTACAAACTTAAACTACGTCTCACATGCTGCCATCGGGGCATGCTGGCCAGCCGTCGGCGTTCTCCTTCCCGGCCTTGTAGGCGGCAGCCCACCGTGTTCGATCTCCGCCAAGCTCTCCTCACCACGGTGTGTGGCCTCTTCTTTCTTGCGGCAGCGGGACTCTCTTTTCTTGACTGCTTTCTGCCGTTTTTGCTCCTTTCGTGCAGCTTTGGCCGCCTCTAGATCCACCGCCCATTCAGCCATGGCAGCCTCAAAGTCCGCCCACGTAACTGTGTGGCCGCCGGTGGCGATGAACTCGGCGCGGTGAGATGCCATCGCTTCCCTACCATGTGTGCGGTCGCGGGCGGCGGGGAACGCAGCACGACGGGATGCCATCGCTTCCTTACCAGTTACTCTGCGCCATGGTGCCATGAACGACGCTTGGAGAGAGCTCTGGGAGGGAGGGGCCGGGAAGTCGTACCGTGCGGTGGTTTTTAAGAGCTCAACGACAAACGGCAAAGGAAATTTGGCTTGCCTTATAATTTTGCTCATTCATTATCGCATAGGGTTAATTTCCGTCGCTTCCGGAAGCAGTGTGCGCTGAGCCTATTGTGTGTTGCATTATGATTGGCCGGAACCCCAACCATGCAGTCGCAACTGTGCATCGTAGGATGCGCCGCGATCGGACGGCAATCCACGTCCCTCATATCACATTCGTGCAGCTGTAGCAGGATTGGATTTACATGCGCTAAATGCCTAGAAAATGCACATAATCCCCTAAATATGGTAAATGAGCCCGGAAAAATGCCAAATTTGAACACGGTGATTTGCAGGGTGTATGTTCATCGTAGAAAAAAACTCCAGGGCAAAGAACGAAGAAAATTTGGATTCCCCTTCAATCTAGGTGATTTCCCTCTCGAAAGCATGGAACTTCCTCGGTGATGGTTCGATTTATGAAGGGCGTGCATGACGACATAAGCCAAACCTTCTCAAAATTTTACCAGGGCATGGTGGGGTCATACCATGGCACCATGCCAGGCATAATGTTTTTCAAGCATTTATTTCATTTTTTCTATAGTTGTAAACCCAATAAACAAACGTTTGTGGTTGACTATTGCCACACATTTCATCGAAATATCTGTCCATTCGTTGTAAAAGGCATGAGAATTTACTAAATGACACGAGCATGGTTTTCCAGGCATTTCTTGTGTACCCTTTCATGCACCGATTGTTTGAACTTGAATTATGTGCATTAATTCCTAGAAAATGCACATAATCCCCTACATAGTGCCAAATTTTAACACGGTGATTTACAGGGTGTATGTTCATCATAGAAAAAAACTCATGGACAAAGGACAAAGGAAATTTGGATCCCCCTTCAATCTTGGTGATTTCCCCCTCGAAACCATGAAACTTCCTCGGTGATGGTTCGATTTATGAAAGGCGTGCATGACAACATTAGGAAAACATTCTCAAAATTTCTACCAGGGCACATTGAGGCCATACCATGGCACCACGCCAGGCGTCATGTTTTCCATGCATGTATTTCATTTTTGTATAGTTGTTAACCCAGTAAACGATGCGTTTATGGTTGACTATTGCCACACATTTCCTTGAAATATCTGCCCATTCCTTGTAAAAGGCATGAGAATGTACTAAATAGCACGAGCATGGTTTTCGAGACCGTTCTTGTGCACCTTTTCATGCACTAATGTTCGAATTTGAATTATGTGCATTAATGCCTAGAAAATGCAAATAATCCCCTAAATATGGTAAATGAGGCCGGAAAAATGTCAAATTTGAACACGTTGCATTTGAGGCGGTATGTTGATCGTTGGAAAAAAACTGAATGACAAACCAGGACGGAAACTTGGATTCCCCTTCAATCTTGGTGATTTGCCTCTCGAAAGCATGGAACTTCCTCGGTCATGGTTCGATTTATGAAGGGCGTGCATGACAACATAAATCAAACCTTCTCAGCTTTTAACCAGGGCACAGTGAGGCCATACCATGGCACCATGCCAGGCGTCATGTTTTTCAAGCACGTATTTCATTTTTCTATAGTTGATAACCTAGTAAATGACGCGTTTGTGGTTGACTATTGCCACACATTCCCTTGAAATCTCTGCCCATTCTTGTAAAAGGCTTGAGAATTTACTAAATACCACGAGTATGGTTTTTCCAGAACGTTCTTCTGCACCTTTTCATGCAGGGATTGTTCGAATTTGAATTATGTGGATTAATGCCTAGAAAATGCACATGATCCCCTAATATGGTAAATGAGCCCGAAAAAATGCCGAATTTGAACATGTTGCATTCGAGGGGTATGTTGACTGTAGAAAAAACTAAATGACAAGCTAGGAAGGAAATTTGGATTCCCGACCCCTTCAATCTTGCTGATTTCCCCCTCGAAACCGTGAAATTTCTTTGGTGATGGTTCAATTTATGAATGGCGTGCATGACGACATAAGACAAACATTCTCAAATTTTTACCAGGGCATGGTGAGGCCATACCATGGCACCACGCCATGTGTCATGTTTTCGAAACATGTATTTCATTTTTGTATAGTACCTAGTAAACACATTTCCTTAAAATATCTGCCCATTCCTTGTAAAAGGCATGAGAATTTACTAAACAGCACGATCATGGTTTTCCAGACTGTTCTCGTGCACCTTTTCAAGCACCGATTGTTTGAATTTGAATTATGTGCATTAATGCCTAGAAAATGCAAATAATCCCCTAAATATTGTAAATGAACCCGGAAAAGTGCCAAATTTGAACACGGTGATTAGCAGGGTTTATGTTCATTGTAGAAAAAAACTCATGGACAAAGGACAAAGGAAATTTGGATTCCCATTCATTCTCGGTGATTTACTATCACACACGATTCATCTCCGTCGCCTCTGCGAATCGTGTGTGTTCACACACACATGCAAAAGGAGAAAGGAAATCCTCGCCCACTTCGTCCCTACCCACTCGCCGCGGACTCCTCCGACTCAGCACCTCATCAACTTCTATCGTGGCGGCCACCCTAAGGCCGACGGCAGTTGTCGGCGGGCAAAGATCGCGCTCCAAACGGCACAGGATTTCGCCCCTACCGCTTTCCACCGCCTATCTGCACCGACATTCTAGACTCTGGTCGACTGGGGTTTTCTGCGAGATTGGGTCAGGGATTTTTCTCATGGAGAAGGTAATCAACATAGCGAAATGTTCACTCATATCTTATTGCAGTCCGTTTGTCGCTGTTAATCAACCGGCGGAAATCGCGGTGGAATCATTTTTGTTCTAGCTGATTTGTGGGTGTTCATTCATGTGTCCACAGTGCGAGCACAAATCGGGCAAGTACGCGGCCAGTCGGAAACGAAGTTCTATCTCACCATTCTGGATGACTTTAGGGAGTGCTCGGTATGTTCAATCTCAACCTACCATGGTCGGCATGGCCTAAGTTTGTGAACACATACCGTCTGTTGCTACATTATCTATATATTTGCATCAAATCTTTGTTACATTATCTATTTTTAACTATATATTTTTGTACTTTGCTTTCATCTATATATTGATCTGTTCTGTCAGTTACTCCCATATTTGCATCTTGCTCTGTTATTTCAATATATCTAATTTACGATCTTGATTTTCATTTCAAGCAGTACATCCCTTGCTTTGCAAGAACATGAGTAGAAGGAAATCTTGGGCTTTACTTTGTTGATGACTCCCAGGATGTCATATTGACAATGCGGCATGGATTTACAATGACGGTTAGCGTAAAACTTGATAAAGATGGTCACTCCTATTTTAATGCAGACCTTTGGAGAAAAATGTCTAAGTGTTATGAACTGAAAGCTGGCAATAAAATTCTAGTTCGTGCACCACAGCCTGGTCGAATTAACATGGATGTTTACTTCCCCAACATCATCAGCCGATCAAAGTCTGATCGAGGTTAGTGTACTTTCAATTTTCTCCATGCTGTCATATTACTTAGCAAACTTGGTGTCGGGTGGTTGGTGCGACATATGCCAAAGGATGGCTTATCATTGTGGGAGCCAACAAAACGTCGCCGGTGCCTGGAAACGGGATGAGGCGAAGACATGCACGCCGGCGAATCTTACCCAGGTTCGGGGCTCTCCGAGGAGATAACACCCCTAGTCCTGCTCTGCGGGGTCTCCGCATGATCACTAGCTCGATAAAGAGTAGCTACAATCGCTCCTAGAGCTGTTGGGATCAAGGGAGAAGAAGAACAAGGCTAGCTCTTGCTTCTCTCTATCTATGGTGTGTGTGCGTGTGCTATCTTGGATGCGAACGAACCCTTTGCATGGGTGCTCCGGGGGGTTTATATAGGCCTACCCCCCGGGGGTACAATGGTAATCCGGCTGGGATCTGGTCCCAGCCGTCAGTGTCTATGCTCGCCGGCTTCTCCGCCGGCTGCTGGGTCCCCGGCTGTGGGTCCCGCCGGCTGCCGGCTACTCGGTCGACAGGCCGGCCCCACCGCCTAGGGTCTTGTCGGCGGCTGCTTACTGTAGCCGCGCCTCTGATGATGAGGGCTTTGTCGAGGTGAGCATGGCTACAGTGGGCCGCCTCGGGGGCTATCACTGTAGCCTCACCTCGTCTTGTCTCCTTAATGGGGCTCCTGCTTCGAGGAAGGGAGTAGCCGGCTTCCGGAGGCCGGCTATGCTCCCGGCCGACTAGGGAAAGCCGGGCCGCCTTCACGCCTCTCTCTGGCTGAAGGGGCCCGCAGTCCTTGGGCCGTACAGGAGGGGGTCGTGGATGACGTCGTAGCTGGCGTGGCTACAGTGCCGGGCCGCACGGGAGACATCCCTCCCGTACGGCCTCCTATAGCCATGCCCGCCTCAGGCTTCGGGGGTCGTGGGCCGCACTGTAGCCATGCCCCGTCAGGTCGCCGTTATGTAGGAGTGGTTGTGGTCTTGGCCGGCCTCTAGGAGTCGGCGTCTTTCTTGGCCAGCTTCTTGGAGTCGGTGAGGCTGGGTCGCCTTCCGGGAGTCGGCTTTAATGGTAGTCGGCCCGGGAAGGCGGCCCAAATGCTTGGAGTGCTTGAAGGCCCAAAGGCCTGATAAATTTTCTGAAGAGCCAGGGGTAGCCGGTTTGGCTACCCGTGGCCACTTACTCCGACAGTAGTCCCCGAAGCTGATCGGGCTTCGAGGTGGAGTAGGGTTCGAGAAGCTCGAACAGCTTCCCATCGCGACAAGCCGGCAGCTGGGAGCCGGCCTTGGTCAGGCACGTCGCCTGAGCCGAAATCTTCTGGAGTCGGAGGGCGGGAACCCGCTGGCATGTGCGCCGGGCCGCGGGCCGGCCGCGGGCCGACGGCGCGCCACGTAGCCGGAAAGCCTGCCAGCCCACGCGCGAGACGGGACGTTGCCGCAGAGAGGGGGCCCGCCACGTCCGCGCCCCGGCCCAGGCGCGGATCTTTTGTATCCCGGAACCGCCCGCACGTTCCGTGCGGCAGTTTCGGCTCGCACTTATGCGTAATAAACGCGAGACGTGGGGGGAGTGGGCGCAGTTAATCCCACGTCTCCCCCCACGTCCGGCCTCTTCGGCCGCGTGAGGCTATAAGTAGGGGGAGGTGGAGGGCGGCAGACC
This sequence comes from Triticum aestivum, assembly GCF_018294505.1. Taxonomy (NCBI): domain Eukaryota; kingdom Viridiplantae; phylum Streptophyta; class Magnoliopsida; order Poales; family Poaceae; genus Triticum; species Triticum aestivum. Next base: position 272,521,959 of record NC_057802.1, on the reverse strand, counting down.
CTCGCACGCTCCTCCTACTCCCTTCGTCTTCTCGCCTTGCTCGTTCTCGCAACAGCGCCTCGCCGCCGCGCTCTTCCTCCGCACGCTCCTCCGCCGCCGTGCTAGCTTCCGCCATGCCTCCCCACGTAGAGCAGCGTGGCGGGGATTGGGATGGCTCCATCGTCCACAATGACCACATCGACTTCCTCCGCGACACACGGCGTCTGCCCAGTGCGGACAAAGTGGAGGTCCGCCTCGCGCCGGAGGAAGAAATCAGGCCGGCGCCGCGGGATGGCGAGCGGGTGGTCTTCCGCTCGCACTTCCTGCGCGGCTTCGGCTTGCCAGTGAACGCCTTCTTCCGCACCTGGCTAGACTTCTATCAGCTCCAGCCGCACCACCTCACCCCCAACGCGGTGGTGCTGCTGTCGGCCTTCGTCACCCTGTGCGAGGGCTATCTCGGCGTCCTCCCCACCCTTGAGCTCTGGGGGGAGTTCTTCCAGTCGAAGCTGGGTACGCGCAGCCAGGGCGTGTCGGCCCACACTGGCGCCTTCATCGCGTCGCGGAGATCGGGCGCCGACAACCCCTTCCCCGTCATCACGCTGATCCAATCGGTGAAGAAGTGGCAGAAATCATACTTCTACGTGCGGAACATCGCTCCACGGGGCGACTACGTCAACCTGCTGGCTTACGTAGCCGGCCCGCCGGCGGGGAGGCTGCCCCAGTGGTCCTTCCGGGCGGTGACGCTGTCGCAGGGAGGAAACGCCACTTCTTCACACGCCGGGTCCTCCCGCTCCAGAGCCGGCCTCATCTGATCTGTCAGATGAGCGGCCAGCTCGATCCGAGCCGGATGTGTACCAAGGAGATGCCGCAGGCCGACGCCGCCGACATGGTGAACTACCTCGCCAACTGCCAGCTTCCCGACGACTAGCAATTCGGCAAGGAGCCATACAACCGCGCCAATCCTCCGCCTACGGTACACTCCCCTTCTCTTTTTCTCTTTGTCGCCGAGTTCCTCCGGGCCGACTCTAACTCAGTCGGCTCGCTCTTTCGACAGAGTCCTCTGCTTCGGCCGGCCAGCGGGGCGGACATGGAGCGCCGCTTCGTCCCCGACCGGACCGAGCACGACCAGGAGGACCCAGATCTGGGGGCGGTCCACATGGAGGAAGCCGCCGAGCCGGCTGGTGGCCAAGCCGGCGGCGAAGCAGGCGGCGCCGGGCTCTCCGCGACCTTCGATGATTGGCCGGACGAGGACGAAGCCGAAGTCGTCCCGCCCCACCAGCCAGCCTCCGGACGCGGCGCGGGCTCCTCCGGCGCGCAGCCTGCTCGGGGTAGAGGCCAGAAACGTCGCGCCACCCAGGGCATGTTCGGTAGCCGGACGAAGAAGCCGAGGGGTGGGGTGGCGGCCACCAGGCGGGAAGAAGCGGCTGCGAAGGCGGCTTGCTTCCGCAAAGTGGTGAAGCAGCCGCAGGCTGTGTCAGCGTAAGCTTTCTTTCTTTCTGTGTATTCTCCTTCTTTCTTTTCTTGGGTGGTCTTCTGAACCTTTGTCTTCTTTTCTTTGATCAGAGCTCCACTGTCACTCGAGCGGGCGGCTGCCGGCTCCGTTGTCGAGTCGTCAGGGGGCTCTGGGAGCACCACCCGCCGCGTAGATCCCCGCGCCGCCCTCCTGGAGGCGACGGAAAGGAACGCGCGGGAGGTGCGGGAGGAGCGGGAAGCGCGGGAGGCGGAGGCACGGAAGGCAGCCGCCGCCCAGGCAGCTCGGGACGAGGAGGCGGCGAAGGCGCTCGCCGAGGCCGCAGCCAAGGCCCAGGCAGAGGCCGAGGCCGAAGCGGCGGCAGGGGAGGCCTTGATGGTCACCCCCCTGCGCGCCATGGCGCCCGGAGATGCGGATCCCTCGCCAGGGGGAGCCAGCGGTTCCCAGCCGGGTCTGGGCGGGAGCGGCGACGACGTCATCTTCGTGAGGGAGGCGCCGGGGCCGACTCCTCTGACTAGGGCGGCCCAAGGCGGCCAGACTGAGCCTGCGTCCGCACAGTCGGCGGAAGGCGAGCCAGCCGCGGGAGCTGCGGTGGCGGTCCGGGTTCCGCCAAGCCGGCGCGCAGGGAAGGCCGCGTCGGAGCCGCAGAAAGCGGCGTCGGAGCCACGGCCGGCCGTGGGCTCCAGCTCGTCGGCCCGAGACGCGGAGGCGGCCAGCGCTACCTCCGGGTGGACGCCAGGCGGAGGGACAGCCGTAGTGAACATCGCCGCGCAAGACGTCCGGACCCGGCTCCAGGGCCAAGCCGCGGCGCTGCGGCAGTTCACCGACGAATTCCTCGCCACGCGGGCTGCCATCCGGGTTAGTACTCTCACCTTCTTCTTGATTTCTCTCGTGGGGGCGCGTCAGCGCACCCACTGGGTGTAGTCCCCGAGATTCGGGCCGACTGCTGAGCAGTCGGCTCGGATCTTCCTTGATGATTTCTCATCATTCTTCTTCTTCTGTCTCTGCAGCGGCCAACGCCAGTCTGAGGGCACAGCTGGGGGAGTCCCAGACTGCTCTTCGTGCCAAGGACGCGGAGCTCGCCGCCTTAGTGCAGGAGCGCGACCGCCTGGTCAAGAAGCTGGCCGACCAGGAGGAAAGCCACAAGGCGGCGCTGAAGGCCGCGCAGGACCGCGAAGCCGCCCTCCAGGCCGAGTTCGAGACGGAGGCGGTCGCCTGGGACGAAGCCAGGCAGACTCTGGTCTCCGGCTATGGCCAGATTGAGGATCTGGTTGACGATAAGTCGTCTACCCCTTCGTCCTTTCTTGCCATCTGTCATTTTGACTTGTTTTTCTGACTTGGGGTTCTTCTTTTCTTTTCTGTGCAGAGTACTTCCCCGGCTATTCCACTGCCGCCAACCAGGCCATCGAAGCTCGTCGCCAGGAGAAGAGGCAAGCCGGCTTCGAGATTTCGCCGACTGCCGGCCGCTCGCTGGAGGAGCAGCTCCTGGCGATCCAGGCTCGTATCCAGCTGGCTCACAGGCTGCTCCGCCGGCTTCAGCGTGCCGGGTCGCAGGTCCTGGCCGCCCTCTGGCCCGGCCAAGTGATCCCGCGCACTCCCAGTCGGACCGCCGACTGGCTGGAGGTGGCCGTCGGGCGCTTCGAGGCTTGGAAGGCGTCAGCGGCTCGCTCCGGCGCCGGGCGGGCGCTGGAGTTCGTCAAGGCCTGGTACCCAGGCCTGAATCTGGACCAGCTGGCCACCTGGCGGCAGCAAGCCGACGCGGAGCTGGAGCCGGCGCGGCCGGCCATCATTCGGCAAGCTTCGGCGATCGCCGACTACACCGACACCAACGTCTTCGCCCCCGAGGTGGACGACAATGGAGTCGCCCAGCCGGAAGATTGGTTCGGGGTGGACCCGGCATACGGCGAGGACTCGGCGGAGGAGATCGACTCCAGTGACGGGGGCGAAGAGGAGGAGGAGGAGGGTGAAGACGTCGAGCCGGCTGGTGGAGCAGCCGGCCAGCCTGACCGCGCCTCCAGCACTACGCTGCGTGCGAGTGCGTCTCCTGTTGCGGGAGGCGGTCAAGCCGGGACCAGCTAGGCGGCCACTCCTTCAGCCGGCGAGCTGCCTTCACCGACCAACTCGGCCTTCGCGCCTTTGTCTTCTTTCTTTTGTTTCCTGTCTTGTTACTTTTGAACAATGTTTTTGGTTAAGTCTGCGCAGTTCCACCCACTGGGTGTATTGAAACTCAAGTCTGTTGCCGCCTATCGGGGGCTTTTATGTATATAAGTTATGCAATCGGTCTTTCCTTGTACTTTTGCTTTTTGTCCTTCTGCTTTTTTCCTTTGCCGCCCTCCCTTGGTTGCCGTCTCCCTAGTCAAACAGTTGCTCTGCAATCTGTAGCCGGGGAGTGCCGGGCCGATTGGGGAGGGGGAAGTACTTTTAGCTCGGTCGGACTTAAGCTAAGTTTTTAGGAAGCCGGCCAGCCGGCTGCTGTGACAGCCGGCAGGCATATATGGAGGCCGTCTTTTTGCTATATAGGTTAGTTGTTCCTTAGCCGTTTTCGTGTGGGCGTCCTTTCTGTCTTCTCTCTTGCTAGTCGGACAGTCAGTTCTTTGAGCTGCGACTTTCAACAAGAGAGGACTGGGGAGCCGGCGCACTACTTTGCTGACTTCGGGAAGAACTTATAATATAGCTTAAGGCGGCCAGTCCCCGGGCCGACTAGTCGGACCCGGTGCCGGACAAGAATTCAAAATGTAATAAGACATTCATGGATATGACACTCGTCATCCATAGATAAATAAAAGGCAGTCCCCGAGTACTGTTCGGGGGGCCTGTTGGTTTGTAACTTAATAAAAAAGGGGTAGCGTGATACATACTGCTTTTCAGCTGTAAAATCGTCTTAGGAGGTTTGCGTTCCATGGTCGCTCCGACTCCATGTCGGAGTGGTCTCTCTTGCGTGCTCTTGGCTTTTGCGCGTCGATCAAGTAGTAGGAGTCGTTGCCGAGTGCCTTGCTGACGACGAAGGGGCCTTCCCAAGGGGCCGAGAGCTTGTGCTGGCCGGCTGTTCGCTGGATCAGCCGGAGCACAAGGTCGCCCTCCTGGAAGGATCTTGGCTTGACCTTGCGGTTGTAGTAGCGGCGCAGGCCTTGCTGGTAGATGGCGGACCGGCTGAGGGCTAACAGCCGGCCTTCTTCCAGTAGGTCGACGCCGTCTTCTCTTGCTTCTTTGGCTTCCTCCTCCGTGTACATGGTGATCCGAGGCGAGTCGAACTCGATGTCTGTTGGGATGACAGCCTCGGCACCGTACACGAGGAAGAATGGAGTGAAGCCGGTTGACTTGTTGGGTGTAGTGCGCAGACTCCAGAGGACAGCCGGCAGCTCTTCGAGCCAGCAGCCGGCCGATCGCTCCAGTGGTACAACCAGTCGGGGTTTGATGCCGGAGAGGATAAGTCCATTTGCTCGCTCGACCTGGCCGTTTGACTGCGGGTGGGCAACGGACGCTAAGTCCAGTCGGATGCCCTGTGTCGCGCAGAAACGTGCCAGTGCGCCTTTGGCGAAGTTCGTGCCGTTGTCGGGTGGAGCCGATCCGTGCTAGGGCATCTGCTTGGTCGTTGTCGGCCCTAGGCACATGAAGGAACTCGCACCCTTCGAAGTGTCCGCTCATCTGCTGGACGAGGAAGCGGTAGCTCGCCATGTTCGCATCCTTGGCGTCCCAATCGCCAGATGATTGCTGGACCACTAAGTCGGAGTCGCCGTAGCACAGGATCCGGCGTATGCCGAGCTCTTTGGCTAGCCGGAGCCCATGTACGAGCGCCTCGTACTCGGCCACGTTGTTGGAGGCGGCGAAGTGGATCTGCAGCGTGTACTTGAGCTTGTCGCCTTTGGGAGAGGTGAGGACGATGCCGGCTCCCAAGCCGGTGCGCATCTTGGACCCGTCAAAGTGCATCCGCCAATGGGTAGAGTCGGGAGCCGGCGGTAAGTACTGGGTCTCGGCCCAGTCGACGAGGAAGTCGGCCAATGCTTGCGACTTGATGGCGGTGCGGGGTTGATAGAAGATCGTGTAGGGCGCCAAGGCAATGGCCCATTTGGCCACCCGGCCGGATGCATCCCGGCTGCCTATGATCTCGGCGAGCGGGGCAGTGCACACGACCGTGATGGGGTGCTCTTGGAAGTAGGGCTTCAATTTCTTGGCAGCGAAGTACACCCCATAGCACATCTTCTGGTAGTGCGGGTAGTTTTGCTTTGAGCTGGATAGTACTTCGCTGAGATAGTAGACCGGCCTCTGGACCAGCTGGGCTCGGCCTTCCTCCGGGCGCTGGACCACAACAACAGTGCTGACGACTCGGCTTGTCGCGGCGATGTAGAGGAGCATGGGCTCCTTCTCAGTCGGCGCGGCCAGGACAGGCGGAGTGGTCAACATTTTCTTCAACTCATGGAAGGCTTGGTCGGCTTGATCATTCCACTCAAAGTGAGTGGACTTCTTCATGAGTCGGTACAGGGGGAGGGCCTTCTCTCCTAGTCGGCTGATAAAACGGTTCAGGGAGGCTAAGCAGCCAGTGAACTTCTGCACATCTCGCAGCTTGGTGGGTATCTCCATCCTCTCGATGGCCTTGATCTTGACAGGGTTGCACTCAATGCCGCGTTCGGAGACCAGGAAGCCTAGCAGCTGGCCGGCTGGCACTCCGAACACGCACTTCTCGGGGTTGAGCTTGATCTGGAATCGGCGCAAGTTGGCGAATGTTTCCTTCAGGTCTTCCAGCAAGGTACCGCGCTTCTCTGTCTTCACCACAATGTCGTCTACGTAGACGTGGGCATTTCTGCCGAGTTGTTTCAAGAGACATTTCTGCATGCAACGCTGAAAAGTGGCACCGGCGTTTCTCAAGCCGAATGTCATTGTCAGGTAGCAGAAAGCTCCAAAGGGTGTGATGAAGGCAGTCTTCAGGCGGTCAGCTGGGTCCAACTTGATCTGATGATACCCTGAGTATGCATCCAAAAAACACAACAGCTCGCATCCGGCTGTAGAGTCTATCACTTGGTCAATCCGTGGCAAAGCAAACGGATCCTTTGGGCAGGCCTTGTTCAGACTTGTGTAGTCTATGCACATGCGCCACTTGTTATTCTTCTTCAAAACCAGAACTGGATTGGCAAGCCATTCTGGAAAGAACACTTCCATGATGAAGCCGGCTGCAAGGAGCCGGGCTATCTCTTCTCCCACGATTCTTCGCTTCTCTTCTGATAGTCGGCGGAGGGGTTGCTTGACCGGCTTCGCATCAGCTCGGACATGTAATTTGTGCTCGGCGAAATCCTTCGGGACACCCGGCATGTCCTTTGGGGACCATGCAAAGATGTCTCGATTCTCACGGAGGAAGTCGGCGAGCTCGCCTTCCTATTTACTGTCCAAGTTCGCCCCAATCACGGCGAACCTCTCCGGGTGCTCCGGGTCTAGAGGTATCTTCTTCGTCTCTTTGCAGGCTGGAAGGAGCCCTGCGCATCACAGTCCTTGGGGTTGGGGGACAAGGTCGGCTGCTTGCCGGCCATGGCCACAACCCGTTCCAGCATCTTCTTCTCTTCCGCCACCACGAGGGACTCGGCCAGCCGGCTGCTGGCCATGGCACACTCGATGGACTTCTTGTAGTCGCCGGCTACCGTGATGATCCCCTTCGAGCTCGGCATCTTCATCTTCAGGTAGGCATAGTGGGGCACAGCCATGAACTTGGCCAAAGCAGGTCGGCCAAGTAGTGCATGATAGGGGCTCTCCAGGTCCACCACCTCGAACCATATTGCTTCCCGGCGGAAGTGATCTTTGTCTCCGAAGAGAACATCCATTTTGATCTTGCCGATTGGAGAGCAAGATAGGCCGGGTACGATACCATGGAAGACAGTGCGGCTCGGCATGAGCTGCTTTGCTTTGATGTTCAGCTTGTCCATGGTGTCGCGGTACAGTATGTTGATACTGCTTCCGCCGTCTATCAGGACGCGGGAAAATCTGGCAGCTCGCCTCTCCGTCGCAAGGGTGACGTCCAAGACCATAGCATAGGAGCCAGGCGAAGGCATCACCTCTGGGTGGTCGGCCTGGCTCCAGCTGATGGGCTTTTCCGACCAATGCATGAACTCGGCGGTGCTAGAGGCGACTGCGTTTACTTCTTGGTGTTGCCGGCGTCGGCTGCGCTTGTCGTCGACTTGACTCGTGAAGACGACGTAGGCGTCGTGCGCTTCGGGGAACTCGTCTTGGATGGCGCCGACTGCCGGCCGGGCCGCCGGCTGCTGGGGAGCTGGAGGCGGCGGGCCGGGAGGCGGAGGCGGCACGATCCCTTCGCCCTTGGTGATGCGGGTGAGCCAGTGGCATTTCCGTGTTGTATGGTTGGACGGCTTCGCGCCGCTGTGGAACTTGCAGGGGGCATCGAGTGCTTGTTCGTAGGAGAAGGACGGCTGCCAGGGCGGCCGGCCTCCCTTCTTCTTGGGAGCAGGCCGCTCTTCGGGCTGCTCGTCTTCAATTGTGGCCACCTGCCGACTGGAGGAAGTCGGCATGGGGCCCTTGCGCTTGTGGTCGTTCTGGTAGGGGCGCCGGTTTGGGTCGCCAGCCGGCTGCTTGGGAGCCGGAGCGACTACCTTCCCCGAGGCGTCCACTCGGAGCTCGGTCTTCATGGAGGAGTCGGCAGTGGCGTATTTGTCGGCGATGACGAGTAGCTCGTCGAGGGTGGCGGGCTCGTCGCAGAGGAGTCGGTGCTTGAGGAGGGTGCCCTCTCGGCACCCGGTAGTGAAGTACTCGATGGCCTGGACCTCATGCACTCCCTCGCAGGAGTTGCGGAGCTCGGCCCATCGCGTGAGGTAGTCGCGGGTCGACTCATTGGGCCCTTGGACGCAGAGGGAGAGCTGGCGAGGCTTGGGAGGCCGCTTGTAGGTGCTGGTGAAGTTGCGGACGAAAACCTCGGTGAAGTCCAGCCAGCTGTTGATGCTGTAGGGCTTGAGGCTGTTGAGCCATGTGCGCGCCGTGCCCTGCAGCATCAGGGGGACGTACTTCACGGCAACGCGCCGGTTGCCGTTGGCGATGCTGACGGCTGTGGAGTAGTCGATGAGCCAATCTTCCGGCTTCACCGAGCCGTTGTACTTGGGCGTGTCTCTGGGGAGCGAGAACCCTTTGGGGAAGGGCTCGTCGCGGATGCGGGGGCCAAAGCATGGCGGGCCGACATCGTCTTCTTCTTCTAACGCCAGGGACCGAGCAAGGCGGTCGATCCTGTGGCGGGCGTCACTCTCGCCGATTCCTTCTCGGCGGCCGAGTCGGTCGCCAAGAGTCGGATGTGTGACAGGCGGTGGAGTGAGGCGTCTTTCTCTTCGAGGCGGAGGAGGAGGCAGGTTTCCCTGATGTTCAACCGCCCGAGGGCGGCCTACCGCGTCGCGCTCGATAGTGATGCGGGTCCGGCTGCGGCTGGCAGCCGGCTCCTTGTCTTTCTTCTGGCGCGTGCCGCTCGCAGTCGGCGAGCGGGACGTCGCGGCGTGCTCCCGGCGCGGGGGATGGCTATCAGCTCGGGCGCCGGCTTCGTGCCGTTCTGCAGCCGCGTCGATCAGCTGCTGGATCCGTCTTGTCATGTAGGGGAGCTCATCGGCTCCCAGCCCATTGAGCTCCTCTGCTGCCGCCTGAGCGGCTCACAGATTCTCGAGCGGGGTGGCGTAGACGGGGCGATCTGCGCCCAGCATGCTGGCAACGGCTGCGCCGCGCTTCTGGACGAAGCCGGCTCGGCTCGGGCCGCTCGGCGGCGGCGTCCCGAAGGCGGCGCGGTCGACTTCGCGCTGGTGGGCCTCGGTGAGGCGTCTCATCGAGGCTATCTTCTTGCTCTCCGTGATGAGGGCAAGACGGCGTGCCTCCAGGGTCTCGGCGTCGGCGTCGGCCGGGAGGGGGATGGAGAGGTCGTGCATCGCTGCTTGCTGAGCGTCGCGGGCGCTCCCGCCCGAGTTGGAGACGTGGCTGATGACCAGCACTTCGGTGACAGCGCTGCTGCCGCTGTCAGCTCGAGGGAGTGGGTCGTCGAAGACCACCACGTCGGAGGGGTAGGCGTCGAGCGACGCGGTGTCGGAGTCGATGAGCATCGGGTCGGTGGAGCCGACAGACTCCATGTCCGCAGCAGGCTCGCTGGAGACGTGAAGTTGGTCGAGGAGGCTGACGAGGCGGCTCTCGGGGTAGTCGGTGCCTGCGTCGGACGCAGGCTCGTCGGAGATGCGAGTCTCGCCGAGCAGATCGGCGAGGCGGCTCGCTGCGCAGGCGTCGTCGACGCCTTGCAGCGCGTCGGGGCAAGCGCCATCGGGCGCAGCAGGCTGGCTGCGCTCGCGGGGAAGGAAGAAGGTTCCCGTCCAGAACAGGTCTCCGGACGACGGTGCACCTGGCCCCACGGTGGGCGCCAAATGTCGGGTGGTTGGTGCGACATATGCCAAAGGATGGCTTATCATTGTGGGAGCCAACAAAACGTCGCCGGTGCCTGGAAACGGGATGAGGCGAAGACATGCACGCCGGCGAATCTTACCCAGGTTCGGGGCTCTCCGAGGAGATAACACCCCTAGTTCTGCTCTGCGGGGTCTCCGCATGATCACTAGCTCGATAAAGAGTAGCTACAATCGCTCCTAGAGCTGTTGGGATCAAGGGAGAAGAAGAACAAGGCTAGCTCTTGCTTCTCTCTATCTATGGTGTGTGTGCGTGTGCTATCTTGGATGCGAACGAACCCTTTGCATGGGTGCTCCGGGGGGTTTATATAGGCCTACCCCCGGGGGTACAATGGTAATCCGGCTGGGATCTGGTCCCAGCCGTCAGTGTCTATGCTCGCCGGCTTCTCCGCCGGCTGCTGGGTCCCGCCGGCTGGTGGGTCCCGCCGGCTGCCGGCTACTCGGTCGACAGGCCGGCCCCACCGCCTAGGGTCTGGTCGGCGGCTGCTTACTGTAGCCGCGCCTCTGGTGATGAGGGCTTTGTCGAGGTGAGCATGGCTATAGTGGGCCGCCTCGGGGGCTATCACTGTAGCCTCACCTCGTCTTGTCTCCTTAATGGGGCTCCTGCTTCGAGGAAGGGAGTAGCCGGCTTCCGGAGGCCGGCTATGCTCCCGGCCGACTAGGGAAAACCGGGCCGCCTTCACGCCTCTCTCTGGCTGAAGGGGCCCGCAGTCCTTGGGCCGTACAGGAGGGGGTCGTGGATGACGTCGTAGCTGGCGTGGCTACAGTGGCGGGCCGCACGGGAGACATCCCTCCCGTACGGCCTCCTGTAGCCATGCCCGCCTCGGGCTTCGGGGGTCGTGGGCCGCACTGTGGCCATGCCCCGTCAGGTCGCCGTTATGTAGGAGTGGTTGTGGTCTTGGCCGGCCTCTAGGAGTCGGCGTCTTTCTTGGCCGGCTTCTTGGAGTCGCTGAGGCTGGGTCGCCTTCCGGGAGTCGGCTTTAATGGTAGTCGGCCCGGGAAGGCGGCCCAAATGCTTGGAGTGCTTGAAGGCCCAAAGGCCTGATAAATTTTCTGAAGAGCCAGGGGTAGCCGGTTTGGCTACCCGTGGCCACTTACTCCGACACTTGGGGTATTTGTTCTGACTAATTGATCACTATTTAAGCAACCAATTGTGATTTCATTTCCTGACTCCATTCATAGGTAGTAACAAATTCTATTTACCAATTTATGCGCACTATATATTCTTCTGCCATGCTCTGAATAAATAATACCTTTCCACCTTTTAAGCAGGATATGTTGGATGCATAGTGAACGATCTGTATGTTACAAAGCGTACCAAATTTCACTTGAAGGACTTGAAGCATGTCATAAATTTATTGATAATCTGACAAAGATAGCACAACGTATGAACGCTGGATTTTGGATGGGATTAATTATACCTATGGTGCACACATTGAACAAGACCAATTGTGTGCACAAAACGCTGGTAAAAAGTCTTATTTTAATGTTGATGCTCATAAACTATATATATCTTCAACGATATGTTACAATTGGTTTTTATTCTACATTTCAACAGAAATTGCCCGCTGTAGCAGTTCCTCGATCGATTTCTGGTGTGGTCGAATTACACTTGTGCCTGCTTATAACGCCAAAGTGATTGCAAGGTACTGCATTTCCCACAGAAATGGAACCATTCAAATTAACAAGTTCTCGCTTGTCGTGGCAATGCATCCATATTGGACAATTGGAGACACTGTTCTACTCATGCTCTACCAAGGCACATGAGGTCTCTTCATTTTCATTGACGAGATGTCGAGTCGCCGTGATCAAGCTGCTTCCAGCGGATAGTTGTGGTTGTTGGACCTCAGCCTCAAAGTCCGCCCACGTAACTGTGTGGCCGCCGCCGGAGATGAACTCGGCGCGGCGAGATGCCATCGCTTCCTTACCATGTGTGCGATCGCGGGCGGCGGGGAACGCGGCACGGCGGGATGCCATCGCTTCCTTACCAGTTACTGTGCGCCGTGGTGCCATGAACGACGCTTGGAGAGGGCTCTGTGACGGAGGGGCCGGAAAGCCGTACAGTGCGGTGATTTCTAAGACCTCAACGACAAACGACAAAGGAAATGTGGCTTCCCTTACAATTTTGCTCATTCATTATCGCGCAGGGTTAATTTCCGTCGCTTCCGGAAACAGTGTGCGCTGAGCCTATTGTGTGTTGCATTATGATTGGCCGGAACCGCAGCCATGCGGATCGCAAGTGTGCATCGTAGGATGCGCCACGATCGAACGACAATCCACGTCCCTCATATCACATCCGTGCAGCTGTAGCTGGATTGGATTTATATGTGCTAAATGCCTAGAAAATGCACATAATCCCCTAAATATGGTAAATGAGCCCGGAAAAATGCCAAATTTGAACACGGTGATTTGCAGGGTGTATGTTCATCGTAGAAAAAAAACTCCAGGGCAAAGAACGAAGAAAATTTGGATTCCCCTTCAATCTAGGTGATTTCCCTCTCGAAAGCATGGAACTTCCTCGGTGTTGGTTCGATTTATGAAGGGCGTGCATGAGGACATAAGCCAAACCTTCTCAAATTTTTACCGGGGCATGGTGGGGTCATACCATGGCACCATGCCAGGCATAATGTTTTTGAAGCATTTATTTCATTTTTTCTGTAGTTGAAAATCCAATAAACAAACATTTGTGGTTGACTATTGCCACACATTTCATCGAAATATATGTCCATTCGTTGTAAAAGGCATGGGAATTTACTAAATGACACGAGCATGGTTTTGCAGGCATTTCTTGTGTACCCTTTCATGCACCGATTGTTTGAACTTGAATTATGTGCATTAATTCCTAGAAAATGCACATAATCCCCTACATATGGTAAATGAACCCGAAAAAGTGCCTAATTTTAACACGGTGATTTGCAGGGTGTATGTTCATCATAGAAAAAAAACTCGTGGACAAAGGACAAAGGAAATTTGGATCCCCCTTCAAGCTTGGTGATTTCCCCCTCGAAACCATGAAACTTCCTCGGTGATGGTTCGATTTATGAAAGGCGTGCATGACGACATAAGGAAAGCATTCTTAAAATTTCTACTAGGGCACAGTGAGGCCATACCATGGCACCACGCCAGGCGTCATGTTTTCCAAGCATGTATTTCATTTTTGTATAGTTGTTAACCCACTAAACGACGCGTTTATGGTTGACTATTGCCACACATTTCCTTGAAATATCTGCCCATTCCTTGTAAAAGGCATGAGAATTTACTAAATAGCACGATCATGGTTTTCCAGACTGTTCTCGTGCACCTTTTCAAGCACCGATTGTTTGAATTTGAATTATGTGCATTAATGCCTAGAAAATGCACATAATCCCCTAAATATTGTAAATGAACCGGGAAAAAGTGCCAAATTTGAACACGGTGATTCGCAGGGTTTATGTTCATCATAGAAAAAAACTCATGGAAAAAGGACAAAGGAAATTTGGATTCCCATTCATTTTCGGTGATTTACTATCACACACGATTCATCTCCGTCGCCTCTGCGAATCATGTGTGTTCACACACACATGCAAAAGGAGAAAGGAAATCCTCGCCCACTTTGTCCCTACCCACTCGCCGTGGACTCCTCCGACTCTGCACCTCATCAACTTCTATCGTGGCGGCCACCCTAAGCTCGATGGCTGTTGTCGGCGGGCAAAGGTCGCGCTCCAAACGGCACGGGATTTCGCCCCTACCGCTTTCCACCGCCTATCTGCACCGACATTCTAGACTCTGGTCGACTGGGGTTTTCTGCGGGATTGGGTCGGGGATTTTTCTCATGGAGAAGGTAATCAACATAGCGAAATATTCACTCATATCTTATTGCAGTCCGTCCGTCGCTGTTAATCAACCGGCGGAATCGCGATGGAATCATTTTTGTTCTAGTTGATTCGTGGGTGTTCATTCATGTGTCCATAGTGCGAGCACAAATCGGGCAAGTGAGGTCGCGGGCAGTCAGAAACGAAGTTCTATCACACCATTCCGGATGACATTAGGGAGTGCTCGGTATGTTCAATCTCAACCTACCATGGTCGGCATGGCCTAAATTTTTTAACACATACCGTCTATTGCTACATTATCTATGTATTTGCATCAAATCTTTGTTACATTATCTATTTTTAACTATCTATTTTTGTACTTTGGTTTCATCTATACATTGATCTGTTCTATCAGTTACTCCCATATTTGCATCTTGCTCTGTTATTTCAATATATCTAATTTACGATCTTAATTTTCATTTCAAGCAGTACATCCCTTGCTTTGCAAGAACATGAGTAGAAGGAAATCTTGGGCTTTACTTTGTTGATGACTCCTAGGATGTCATATTGACAACGCAGCATGGATTTACAATGACGGTTAGCGTAAAACTTGATAAAGATTTTAATGCGGACCTTTGGAGAAAAATATCTAAGTGTTATGAACTGAAAGCTGGCAATAAAATTCTAGTTCGTGCACCACAGCCTGGTCTAATTAACATGGATGTTTACTTCCCCAACATCATCAGCCGATCAAAGTCTGATCGAGGATAGTGTACTTTCAACTTTCTCCATGCTGTCATATTACTTAGCAAAATTGGGGTATTTGTTCTGACTAATTGATCACTATTTAAGCAACCAATTGTGATTTCATTTCCTGACTCTGTTCATAGGCAGTAACAAATTCTATTTACCAATTTATGCATACTATATATTCTTCTGCCATGTTCTGAATAAATAATACCTTTCCACCTTTTAAGCAGGATATGTTGGATGCATAGTGAACGATCTGTATGTTACAAAGCGTACCAAATTTCACTGGAAGGACTTGAAGCATGTCATAAACTTTGTTGATAATCTGACAGAGATAGCACAACGTATGAACGCTGAATTTTGGATGGGATTAATTATACCTATGGTGCACACATTGAACAAGACCAATTGTGTGCACAAAACGCTGGTAAAAAGTCTTATTTTAATGTTGATCCTCATAAACTATATATATCTTCAACGATATGTTACAATTGGTTTTTATTCTACATTTCAACAGAAATTGCCCGTTGTAGCAGTTCCTGGATCGATTTCCGGTGTGGTCGAATTACACTTGTGCCTGCTAATAACGCCAAAGAGATTGCAAGGTACTGCATTTCCCGCAGAAATGGAACCATTCAAATTAACAAGTTCTTGCTTGTCGTGGCAATGCATCCATATTGTAAAATTGGAGACACTATTCTACTCATGCTCTACCAAGGCACAGGAGGTCTCTTCATTTTCATTGACGAGATGCCGAGTCGCTGTGATCAAGCTGCTTCCTGCGGATAGTTGTGGTTGTTGGACCTCAGCCTCTTAAAATGTGCTAGCTGTTACTATGTTAAGTATGTATATATGGACCATATGGTTGTTGTCCCTTAGCCTCTTAAAATGTGATAGTTGTTACTATGTTAAGTATGTAGATATGGACCATATGGTTGTCAAAACCGTGTTACGAAGATCCTTCTTTTGTCGAATAGTGTAACCACTATATATATGTTACTCAAATGTTGTTACCGAAGTTCTTAAATTTTCATGGAAAGTATTAGTATCGTACACAGTTCATTGAGTTTAAGCGTGTGTTCGATGTCCAGAAGGCATTTTCATATTAACTGTCCATATTGCAAATTCACACACATGTTAACATAAGGAAACGTATGTGTAACTTACTAATCATCACACACGAGTACTCGCAGACGCATCATGTGCGATACTCATAGCCACGGGAAGCAACTAGTTTGCATTTTTCAAAGTTTTTAGTACACACAGAATCGCACACGAACTAACTATATTAACCGTATGTGTTGTAATTTCTCATCGCAAACAGTTCATCCGAGTCGGTTGTTTTCCACGTATCGCACACATCTTGTTAAGTTGAACCGTTTCTATTGTGTTCCCTAATCGAAAACAGTTCGTCCGAGTGAACCGTATGCTGTATATCACACACACCTTGATGTGGCTAACCGTTTCTGTTGCACTCCCTAATAGCAAACAGTTCATCGGAGCGAATTATATGCCGTGTATCGCACACACATTGATATGGCTGCCCGTTTCTGTTGTTCTGCCTCATCGCAAACAGTTCGAACGGATTAACCGTGTGCCCTGCATCGCACACGCAACTAAAATCTGAATTGTGTTTGATGGCTCCGCCATCGCAAATTTTTTGCACCTTTTGTGATGGTTCTTTCACACCACCTTTGCAATTAATGCATTGCACACAGTTTTGTCAAAGGGTCTCTGATCTTAGTGTCGTGTTAGCAGCATCCTGCAGTAGTGTTGTAAGAAGTCTGCAAACGAATTCAGACTATGAGAACCAAGAGACTCGCCCACGGACATGTACCTGTGATAGAATTAGATATGCGAGGGAAGTAGGAGAGGTCATATGCATTCTCAGAGGATTTTGAAGATAAATTCAGTTTGAAGACATTGACCTCATAGTGCGAAGACATTCACTTATAGAGATAAGTTGGCTCTAGATTTGTACGAATCCATGAATAGGTATAAGTGAGGAATCAAACTAGTTGTGAAGCATAAGTGAAAGTACTTGCAAATAATGAGATGCAGAGAGTGGAAGATCCAGATTTGGAAGTGACAAAACAACTTTATGAGGATATAAAAAGTTCAACGGATCAAACATGTGGTAAAAAGTAAGCTTTTAATTACCGCTCAAGAACAGTCGAGGAACTGCTAGACGAGTTTGGAGAGAGGCCGAGCAGTTCGATCTCCCACGCCCTAAGTTGGCAGTGGAAGACACCTACGGTGTCGGCGGGAAGAAGAGGTACGTGACCGTCGTGAAGACGATGACGGAGAAGTCCCGACAGCGAAGCGCTTCGTCTCCAGCGACGACGAGAGCTAGTGACGGCACTAGGGTTACGGGTGAGGCAGGGAAGGGAGTAAGATTTAATGACTACGGGGACTGTGTATTTATAAGGAAGGAGGTGGATCAGTGAAATTACTCAGCTGCCCCTGGCGTTACACACCTGGGCGACGCGTGGCACGCATGCAACAGTTTAAAAAATGCGCCATGACCCCACATTCACTTGGTATGACGGGCGGTCATTCCGTCTTCTATGGGTTCCGACATAAAGGATAAGGATATTAAAAGTGTTTTAAAAGTTTATCTCTAAATCTTCGACTGACAAGGACACAGTGAAGACAATAGACATGTGTCAACAGAATGGATATGAAGAGTTAGAGTGAGTGGGAGAGATAAGCGCAGATGGGGTAAGGGTCCGATCACATTCACTTAGTGCAGAAAAGGCAACTTGAAGACATAGCTATAACTGAATGTTGTAGAGGACAGAATATATGTAGGCAATGAACTCCAAATCAAACATTGTGAAGATAGATCATGAAGGTAAACCGATGTTGAAGACAAATCATTTATGAAGATAATGCAATGTGATGCCAAACTGAAATCTTCAAGAATGATTGGTGGTGGCATTACCCACCGTATAGGAAGTATTAGACCCAGACATGGTGCACAATTATCGTGGCACTCCGAAGTCAAATTCCGCATTAGTGTCTTCACACTTAGAGTGTATGTCTTCATGCATTGAAGACATACGTTACTTTGTGTGTTGCGCACCTAAATCATCAACATGCATAAGCGTTAGGATGTGTGTCCATTCACAAGACATTCAAGGATTCTCAGATATTTAGCTCACACCACAGCTTGCAAAACCTTTTCTCGTCCAAAGGCTTTGTGAAGATATCTGCCAATTGCTCTTCAGTGTTGATGTGAATGATATCAATGTCTTCCTTCAACACATGATCTCTGAGAAAGTAATGACGGATCTGAATGTGCTTTGTCTTCGAGTGCTGAACTGGATTGTGAACAATCTTGATGGCGCTTTCATTGTCGCAGTAGAGGGGCACCATCCTCATGTTGATGCCATAGTCCCAGAGAGTTTGCTTCATCTAGAGAGACTGAGCGCAACAAGATTCAGCAGCAATGTATTCGGCTTCAGCAGTAGAGAGTGACACACGGTTCTCCTTCTTTGAAGACCAACAGACAAGAGATCCTCCAAGAAAACGACATGTGCCTGATGTAGACTTGCGATCAACCTTGTCACCAGCATAATCAGCATATGAGAATCCAACTAGATCAAACTCTGAGCCCTTTGGATACCATCATACTAGCATTGGGGTGTGAGCCAAATATCGAAGTATTCGCTTCACCGCGACGTGATGCGACTCCTTTGGTGCCGCTTGGAATCGGGAACACATGCAAACGCTAAGCATTATATCTGGCCTAGATGCACATAAGTGCAATAAAGAACCAATCATGGAGCGGTATACCTTTGGATTGAACTCTTTACCATTGTCACAATTGACCTTTGGTTGGCATTTGCGTCGTGTACCCTTTACAATCTTGCATTACAAACTTCTTTAGGCAATCTTTGAGGTATTTTTCTTATGACAGGAAGATGCCATTGCTTTGTTAATGGATTTGAAGACAAGGAAATAATTTAGCTCCCCGAACATGGACATCTGATATTGCTCTTGCATCATATTGAAGGAAATATGCCCTAGATGCTATAATAAAGTTGTTATTTATATTTCCTTACATCATCATAAATGTTTATTATTCATGCTAGAATTGTATTAACCGGAAACTTAGTACATGTGTGAATACATAGACAAACAAAGTGTCACTGTGATTCATTTGACCCATCCGTTAGCTTAGCACTATGATCGTTTAGTTTATTGCTAATGCTTTCTTCATAACTTATACATGTTCCTATGACTATGAGATTATGCAACTCCCGAATACCGGAGGAACAATTAGTGTGCTATCAAACATCACAACGTAACTGGGTGATTATAAAGATGCTCTACAGGTGTCTCCGATGGTGTTTGTTGAGTTGGCATAGATCAAGATTAGGATTTGTCACTCCGATTGTCAGAGAGGTATCTCTGGGCCCTCTTGGTAATGCACATCACTATAAGCCTTGCAAGCAATGTGACTAATGAGTTAGTTACAGGATGATGCATTACAGAACGAGTAAAGAGGCTTGTCGGTAACGAGATTGAACTAGGTATGATGATACCGATGATCGAATCTCGGGCAAGTAACATACCGATGACAAAGGGAACAACGTATGTTGTTATGCGGTTTGACCGATAAAGATATTTGTAGAATATGTAGGAACCAATATGAGGATCCAGGTTCCGCTATTGGTTATTGACCGGAAGTGAGTCTCGGTCATGTCTACATAGTTCTTGAACCCGTAGGGTCCACACGCTTAACGTTCGATGACGATCGGTATTATGAGTTTATGTGTTTTGATGAACCGAAGGTTGTTCGGAGTCCCGGATGTGATCACGGACATGACGAGGAGTCTCAAAATGGTCGAGACATGAAGATTGATATATTGGAAGGTTATGTTTGGACACCGGAATGGTTTCAGATGAGTTCGGGCATTTACCGGAGTACCGGGGAGTTACCAGATCTCCCTGGGGAGTTATTGGGCCTTGATGGGCCATGAGGAAGAGAGGAGGAGGCGGCCAAGTGGTGGGCGCCCCCCCCCCCAAGCCCAATCTGAATTGGGGAGGGGGTCAGCCGCCCTTTCCTTCCTCTCCCTCTTCCCTTCCTCCCCCCTCCTAGTTGGACTAGGAAAGGGGGGAAACCTACTCCTAGTAGGAGTAGGAATCCCCCTTCGGGTGCGCCATAGGAGGCCGGCCCTCCCCCTCCTCCACTCCTTTATATACGGGGGAGGGGGCACCCCATAGACACACAAGTTGATTCTTAGCTGTGTGCAGTGCCCCCTCCACATATTTCCAGCTCGGTCATATTGTCGCGGTGCTTAGGCGAAGCCCTGCGTCGGTAACTTCATCATCACTGTCACCACGCCGTCGTGCTGACGAAACTCTCCCTCGACCTCAGCTGGATCTAGAGTTCGTGGGACGTCACCGAGCTGAACGTGTGTAGATCGCGGAGGTGCTATGCGTTCGGTACTTGGATCGGTTGGATCGCGAAGACGTTCGACTACATCAACCGCGTTACTAAACGCTTCCGCTTTCGGTCTACGAGGGTACGTGGACACACTCTGCCCGCTCGTTGTTATGCATCTCCTAGATAGATCTTGCGTGATCGTAGGAATTTTTTTTCAAATACTGCATTCCCAACAGTGGCATCCGAGCCAGGTCTATGCGTAGATGTTATATGCACGAGTAGAACACAAAGAGTTGTGCGCGATAATAGTCATACTTCTTACTAGCATGTCATACTTTGATTCGGCGGTATTGTTGGATGAAGCGGCTCAGACCGACATTACGCGTACACTTACGCGAGACTGGTTCTACCGACGTGCTTCGCACATAGGTGGCTAGTGGGTGTCTGTTTCTCCAACTTTAGTTGAATCGAGTGTGACTACACCCGGTCCTTGTTGAAGGTTAAAACAACAAACATGATGAAAAATCACTGTGGTTTTAATGTGTAGGTAAGAACGGTTCTTTCTAAGCCCATAGCAGCCACGTAAAACTTGCAACAACAAAGTAGAGGACGTCTAACTTGTTTTTGTAGGGCATGTTGTGATGTCATATGGTCAAGACGTGATTATATAAATTGTTGTATGAGATGATCATGTTTTGTA
The DNA here is from genome assembly GCF_018294505.1 of Triticum aestivum. Classification (NCBI taxonomy): domain Eukaryota; kingdom Viridiplantae; phylum Streptophyta; class Magnoliopsida; order Poales; family Poaceae; genus Triticum; species Triticum aestivum. The sequence continues at coordinate 272,501,459 of NC_057802.1, read as the reverse complement.
ACACAGTTATCGGCAACTGGCAGGAGCCATATGGTTGTCGCTTTATTGTTTGAAATGCAATCGCCATGTAATTGCTTTACTTTACCACTAAGCGGTAGCGATAGTCGTAGAAGCAATAGTTGGCGAGACGACAACGATGCTTCGATGAAGATCAAGGTGTCAAGCCGGTGACGATGGTTATCATGATGGTGCTTTGGAGATGGAGATCAAAGGCACAAGATGATGATGGCCATATCATATCACTTATATTAATTGCATGTGATGTTTATCCTTTATGCATCTTATTTTGCTTAGTTTGGCGGTAGCATTATAAGATGATCTCTCACTAAATTTCAAGGTATAAGTGTTCTCCCTGAGTATGCACCGTTGCAACAGTTCGTCGTGCCGAGACACCACGTGATGATCGGGTGTGATAAGCTTTCACATACAACGGGTGCAAGCCAGTTTTGCACACGGAGAATACTCGGGTTAAACTTGACGAGCCTAGCATATGCAGATATATCCTCGGAACACTAAGACCGAAATGTCGAGCGTGAATCATATAGTAGATATGATCAACATAGTGATGTTCACCATTCAAAACTACTCCATCTCACGTGATGATCGGACATGGTTGAGTTGATATGGATCACGTGATCACTTAGATGATTAGAGGGATGTCTATCTAAGTGGGAGTTCTTAAGTAATATGATTAATTGAACTTTAATTTATCATGAACTTAGTACCTGATAGTATTTTGCATGTCTATGTTGTTGTAGATAAATGGCCCGTGCTGTTGTTCCGTTGGATTTTAATGTGTTCCTAGAGAAAGCTAAGTTGAAAGATGATGGTAGAAATTACATTGCTGCATAGAAGAATTACGTCCTGGAAGCACCGCTAGGTGCCAAACCCGCTGCAGGAGCAATGCCAGATGTTATGAATGTCTCGCAGAGCAAAGCTGATGACTACTCGATAGTTCAGTGTGCCATGCTTTACGGCTTAGAACTGGGACTTCAACGACGTTTTGAACGTCATGGAGCATATGAGATGTTCCAGGAGTTGAAGTTAATATTTCAAGCAAATGCCCGGATTGAGAGATATGAAGTCTCCAATAAGTTCTATATCCGCAAAATGGAGGAGAATAGTTCTGTCAGTGAGCATATACTCAGAATGTCTGGGTACCACAATCACTTGACTCAGCTGGGAGTTAATCTTCCAGTTGATAGTGTCATTGACAGAGTTCGTCAATCACTGCCACCAAGATACAAGAGCTTCGTGATGAACTATAATATGCAAGGGATGGATAAGACGATTCCCGAGCTCTTCGCAATGCTAAAAGCTGCGGAGGTAGAAATCAAGATGGAGCATCAAGTGTTGATGGTCAATAAGACCACAAGTTTCAAGAAGAAGGGCAAAGGGAAGAAGGGGAACTTGAAGAAGAACAGCAAACAAGTTGCTGCTCAAGTGAAGAAGCCCAAGTCTGGACCTAAGCCTGAGACTGAGTGCTTCCACTGCAAAGGGACTGGTCACTGGAAGCGGAACTGCCCCAAGTATTTGGCGGAGAAGAAGGATGGCAAAGTGAAAGGTATATTTGATATACATGTTATTGATGTGTACCTTAATAATGCTCGCAGTAGCACCTGGGTATTTGATACTGGTTCTGTTGCTAATATTTGCAACTCGAAACAGGGGCTACGGATTAAGCGAAGATTGGCTAAGGACGAGGTGACGATGCGCGTGGGAAATGGTTCCAAAGTTGATGTGATCGCCGCCGGCACGCTACCTCTACATCTACCTTCGGGATTAGTTTTAGACCTGAATAATTGTTATTTGGTGCCAGTGTTAAGCATGAACATTATATCTGGATCTTTTTTGATGCGAGAGGGTTATTCATTTAAATCAGAGAATAATGGTTGTTCTATTTATATGAATAATATCTTTTATGGTCATGCACCCTTGATGAGTGGTCTATTTTTACTAAATCTTGGTAGTAGTGATACACATGTTCATAGTATTGAAGCCAAAAGATATATGTTTAATAATGATAGTGCAACTTATTTGTGGCACTACCTTTTAGGTCATATTGGTGTAAAGTGCATGAAGAAACTCCATGCTAAATGGCTTTTGGAATCACTTGATTATGAATCACTTGATGCTTGCGAACCATGCCTCATGGGCAAGATGACTAAGACTCCGTTCTCCGGAACAATGGAGCGAGCAACGGACTTGTTGGAAATAATACATACTAATGTATGCGGTCCTATGAGTGTTTATGCTCACGGCGGGTATCGTTATTTTCTAACCTTCACAGATGATTTGAGCAGATATGGATATATCTACTTGATGAAACATAAGTCTAAAACATTTGAAAAGTTTAAAGAATTTCAGAGTGAAGTGGAAAATCATCGTAACAAGAAAATAAAGTTTCTACGATCTGATCGTGGAGGAGAATATTTGAGTTACGAGTTTGGTTTTCATTTGAAACAATGCGGAATAGTTTCGCAACTCACGCCACCCGGAACACCATAGCGTAATGGTGTGTCCGAACATCGTAATCGTACTTTATTAGATATGGTGCGATCTATGGTGTCTCTTACTGATTTACCGCTATCGTTTTGGGGTTATGCTTTAGAGATGACTGCATTCACATTAAATAGGGCACCATCTAAATCCGTTGAGACGACACCATATGAACTGTGGTTTAGCAAGAAACCCAAGTTGTCGTTTCATAAAGTTTGGGGCTGCGATGCTTATGTGAAAAAGCTTCAACCTGATAAGATCGAACCCAAATCGGAGAAATGTGTCTTCATAGGATACCCAAAGGAGGTTGTTGGGTACACCTTCTATCACAGATCCGAAGGCAAGCTATTCGTTGCTAAGAATGGATCCTTTCTAGAGGAGTTTATCTCGAAAGAAGTGAGTGGGAGGAAAGTAGAACTTGATGAGGTAACTATACCTGCTCCCTTATTGGAAAGTAGTTCATCACAGAAATTAGTTCCAGTGATTCCTACACCAGTAAGTGAGAAAGCTAATGATGATGATCATGATACTTCTGATCAAGTTACTACCGAACCTCATAGGTCAACCAGAGTAAGATCCGCACCAGAGTGGTACGGTAATCCTGTTCTGCAGGTCATGTTACTTGACCATGACGAACCTACGAACTATGAGGAAGCGATGATGAGCCCAGATTCCGTGAAATGGCTTGAGCCATGAAATCTGAGATGGGATCCATGTATGAGAACAAAGTATGGACTTTGGTTGACTTGCCCAATGATCGACAAGCCATAGAGAATAAATGGATCTTCAAGAAGAAGACTGACGCTGCCGGTAATATTACTGTGTACAAAGCTCGACTTGTTGTGAAAGGTTTTTGACAAGTTCAAGGAGTTGACTACAATGAGACCTTCTCACCCGTAGCGATGTTTAAGTCCGTCCGAATCATGTTAGCAATTGCCGCATTTTATGATTATCAAATTTGGCAAATGGATGTCAAAACTGCATTCCTTAATGGATATCTTAAAGAAGAGTTGTATATGATGCAACCGGAAGGTTTTGTCGATCCAAAAGGTGCTAACAAAGTGTGCAAGCTCCAGCGATCCATTTATGGAGTGGTGCAAGCCTCTCTGAGTTGAAATATACGCTTTGATAGTGTGATCAAAGCATATGGTTTTATACATACCTTTGGAGAAGCCTGTATTTATAAGAAAGTGAGTGGGAGCTCTGTAGCATTTCTGATATTATATGTGGATGAGATATTGTTGATCGGAAATGATACTGAATTTATGAATAGCATAAAAGGATACTTGAATAAGAATTTTTCAATGAAAGACCTCGGTGAAGCTGCTTATATATTAGGCATCAAGATCTATACAGATAGATCAAGATGCTTGATTGGACTTTCACAAAGCACATACCTTGATAAAGTTTTGAAGAAGTTCAAAATGGATCAAGCAAAGAAAGGGTTCTTGCCTGTGTTACAAGGTGTGAAGTTGAGTCAGACTCAATGCCCGACCACTGCAGAAGATAGAGAGAAACTGGAAGTCATTCCCTATGCTTCAGCCATAGGTTCTATCATGTATGCAATGCTGTGTACCAGACCTGATGTGTGCCTTGCTATTAGTTTAGCAGGGAGGTACCAAAGTAATCCAGGAGTGGATCACTGGACAGCGCTCAAGAACATCCTGAAATACCTGAAAAGGACAAAGGATACGTTTCTTGCTTATGGAGGCGAAAAATAGCTCGTCGTAAATGGTTACGTCGATGCAAGCTTTGACACTGATCCGGATGACTCTAAGTCATAAACCGGATACGTATTTTTATTGAATGGTGGAGCTGTCAGTTGGTGCAGTTCCAAGCAGAGCGTCGTGGTGGGATCTACGTGTGAAGCGGAGTACATAGCTGCTTCGGAAGCAACAAATGAAGGAGTCTGGATGAAGGAGTTCATATCCGATCTAGGTGTCATACCTAGTGCATCGGGTCCAATGAAAATCTTTTGTGACAATACTGGTGCAATTGCCTTGGCAAAAGAATCCAGATTTCACAAAAGAACCAAGCACATCAAAGAGACGCTTCAATTCCAGCCGCGACCAAGTCAAGGAGGGAGACATAGAGATTTGCAAAATACATACGGATCTGAATGTTGCAGACCCGTTAGTAAGCCTCTCTCACGAGCAAAACTTGATCAGCACCAAGACTCCGTGGGTGTTAGAATCATTACCATGTAATCTAGATTATTGACTCTAGTGCAAGTGGGAGAATGAAGGAAATATGCCCTAGAGGCAATAATAAAGTTGTTATTTATATTTCCTACCATCATGATAAATGTTTATTATTCATGCTAGAATTGTATTAACCGGAAACTTAGTACATGTGTGAATACATAGACAAACAGAGTGTCACTAGTATGCCTCTACTTGACTAGCTCGTTAATCAAAGATGGCTAAGTTTCCTAGCCATGGACAAGAGTTGTCATTTGATGAACAGGATCACATCATTAGAGAATGATGTGATTGACTTGACCCATCCGTTAGCTTAACACTATGATCGTTTAGTTTATTGCTAATGCTTTCTTCATAACTTATACATGTTCCTATGACTATGAGATTATGCAACTCCTGAATACTAAGGAACACTTAGTGTGCTATCAAATGTCACGACGTAACTGGGCGATTATAAAGATGCTCTACAGGTGTCTTCGATGGTGTTTGTTGAGTTGGCATGGATCAAGATTAGGATTTGTCACTCTGATTGTCAGAGAGGTATCTCTGGGCCCTCTCGGTAATGCACATCACTATAAGCCTTGCAAGCAATGTGACTAATGAGTTAGTTACAGGATGATGCATTACGGAATGAGTAAAGAGACTTGCCGGTAATGAGATTGAACTAGGTATCATGATACCGACGATCAAATCTCGGGGAAGTAACATACCGATGACAAAGGGAACAACGTATGTTGTTATGCGGTTTAACTGATAAAGATCTTCGTAGAATATGTAGGAACCAATATGAGCATCCAGGTTCCACTATTGGTTACTGACCGGAAGTGAGTCTCGGTCATGTCTACATAGTTCTCGAACCCGTAGGGTCCGCACGCTTAACGTTCGATGACGATCGGTATTATGAGTTTATGTGTTTTGATGAACCGAAGGTTGTTTAGAGTCCCGGATGTGATCACGGACATGATGAGTAGTCTCGAAATGGTTGATACATGAAGATTGATATATTTGAAGGTTATGTTTGGACACCGGAATGGTTTCGGATGAGTTCGGGCATTTACCAGAGTACCGGGGAGTTACCGGAACCCCCCGGGGAGTTAATGGGCCTTGATGGGCCATGCTGAAGAGAGGAGGAGGCGGCGAAGTGGCAGGGCGCGCCCCCCAAGCCCAATCCGAATTGGGGAGAGCCATAGGAGGGTGACCCTCCCCCTCCTCCACTCCTTTATATACGGGGGAGGGGGGCACGCCATAGACACACAAGTTGATACTTAGCCGTGTGCGTTGCCCCCCTCCACATATTTCCACCTCGGTCATATTGTCGCGATGCTTAGGTGAAGCCTTGCATTGGTAACTTCATCATCACCGTCACCACGCCATCATGTTGACGAAACTCTCCCTCGATCTCAGCTGGATCTAGAGTTCGTGGGACGTCAGCGAGCTAAACGTGTGCACATCACGGAGGTGTCGTGCGTTCTGTACTTGGATCGGTTGGATCGCGAAGATGTTCGACTACATCAACCGCGTTACTAAACGCTTCCGCTTTCGGTCTACGAGGGTACGTGGACACACTCTCCCCGCTTGGTTCTATGCATCTCCTAGAGAGATCTTGCGTGATCGTAGGAATTTTTTTTAAATACTGCGTTCCCAACACATATGCCCAAATTCATTGTTGTATCTGTCGAGGTAACCAAACAGGGGTGTATGTTTCCCCTGACTGGTGCACAAAAGGTGAGCCTCCGACCCCGGCAGCCAAAGCTTGACAAAGGAAGCAAACTTCACCAAGCATTCAAGTCAAAACCAAGCCAGACCAACAGCTTTTTGAGGGATCAAAGGGCGGATCAAGAAGACCAAGACATGCCAAGATAGCAAGACATCACTAAGGGAAAGCCTACCTTGCCGGGCAGGCAAGCCTGGTCAGGTCGAGGCCTCCCCAAGGACGAATCCAAGATTTCCCCGGCAGGCTTGCCGGGGCCACTAAAAGGCAAATATCCCCGCCAAGACTCCACCGTGACGCAAGTCATCTATCAGTGCGGTGTCAAGCCCCCAAGTGATCAAGTGGCCATCATTTGGCACGTGGCGGCCATTCGGAAGGAAGATTACCCCTATATGACACCCGTCCAGAGGCGTGTCAAGCACACAGATAGAAGCTGATTCAGCGGCGCAGTAGGCTTGTCAGGTTGCATCCTCAGCGTGACACTTAGTAGTGCACTTAATGCACTTTGTCCTACCTGACAGAGTTTGGTATGATAGCACTGTTAGCCATCTAATCACTAGGCAATGAATGTTTGGCCACTGTGGTTACCCCTTAGCCTATAAAAGGAGGGCCATGGCAACCTAGAAAAGGATTCAGACCCTTGTACACTCATACGCGCGTAGCTACTCTCCCCGAGGCAACCTTGTCAGGCATGAGCATTGTGTGTTCATCGCGGTCCTCCCCTCAATCCACCAAAGCAGGAGTATGGTTTTACGCTTCCCAGTGGCCCAAACCTGGGTAAAAACCACCAGTGTCACCCCTGTCATGTTGTCCCATGGCTTGGTCTCTTTGTGCAACATGACCCTCCCCCTTGCCGAACCACAAGGGCTGATCGCCCCATAGGTGATCCTGTTCCACCATCATAGTATCTTTTGTCGGTGCTGCCGAAGATAATGTCATCCACATAGATTTGGCATACAAACAGTTCTCCATCATATGTATTCATGAAGACAGTGGGATTTAGAGAACCAGGTTTGAAGCCTTTGCTTTTCAGGAATTCCTGAGTGTGTCATACCAAGCTCGAGGTGCTTGTTTGAGGCCATACAATGCCTTGTTGAGCTTGTAAACCATGTCAGGATGCTTTGGGTCTTCAAAACCAGGTGGTTGAGCTACATATACTTCTTCTTCAATTTTGCCGTTGAGAAAAGCGCTCTTCACATCCAATTGATACAGAAGGATGTTATTGTGGTTAGCGTAGGCTAGGAGTATGCGAATGGCTTCAGTCCTAGCAATAGGAGCAAAGGTTTCATCGAAGTCAATTCCCTCTACTTGTGTGTAACCTTGAGTAGCGAGACGAGCTCTGTTTCTCATGACTTGACCATGTTCATCTTGTTTGTTGCGGTAGATACATTTTGTGCCAATGATATGATGCTTTCGAGGATCAGGACGCTTGACTAGCTCCTAGACATTGTTGAGCTCGAATTGTTGAAGATCTTCTTGCATCACTTGAATCCATTCAGGTTCCATGAAGGCTTCATCAAATTTCTTGGGTTCGGATATGGAGACGAATGCAAAGTGCCCACAGAAGTTTGCTAGTTGCATAGCTCTTGATCGAGTGAGCGGACCAGGTGCATTGATGCTATCAATTATCTCCTCAATATGAACTTCATTGGCTACATGAGGATGAACAGGGCAAAGACTTTGCTGTTGCTGATCATTGTCTTCATCTTCAGCATTGTCTTTAGGCTCAGCATTGTCTTCATGCTGAGCAGAAGCAGGAATGACAACTTCCTCTTCTGCTTGTTCCTAGGTGGGTATAATTTCTCCAACACCCATTTGCTTGATAGATTCACTAGGAGAAGCTTCATCTAGCACATTTGGCAGGTGCTCTGTTTGCGAGCTGTTATTCTCATCTAACCGTACATCTACACTTTCAACCACTTTATAGTGAAAGAGGTTGAAAACCCTGTAGGTGTGTGAATCCTTTCCGTAACCAAGCATAAAACCATCATGTGCTTTCGGTGCAAATTTGGAAGTCTGATGTGGATCTTTGATTGAGCACCTAGCACCAAAAACTTTGAAATAACTTACATTTGGCTTCTTACCAGTGAGTAGTTCATAAGATGTCTTCTTGAAGAATTTATGAAGATGTACTCTCTTGATGATGTGGCATGCAGCATCAATGGCTTCAGGCCAGAACTTTTGTGGAGCCTTGTACTCATCAAGCATTGTACGGGCCATCTCAATAAGAGTCTTGTTCTTGCGCTCCACGACGCCATTCTGTTGGGGAGTGTATGGAGCGGAGTGCTCATGAGTGATGCCCAGAGTGTCTAGATAAGTGTTGAGGCCTGTGTTCTTGAATTCAGTGCTCACTCCTGATGCGCTTGATCTTGATGCCATAGTTATTCATGGTGCCATTGGCAAATCTTCTAAAGACATCCTGCATTTCAGTCTTGTAAATAATTATGTGCACCCAAGTATATCTAGAATAATCATCAACAATTAGGAAGCCATAAAGATGTGCAGTGGTAGTAAGGGTGGAGTAGTGATTAGGGCCAAATAAGTCCATGTGTAGCAGCTCGAAGGGACGTGAAGTCGTCATGATTGTCTTCGACTGATATTTTGCCCTAGTCATATTCCCGGCTTCGCAAGCAGCACATAGATGGTCCTTCTTGAACATGACGCCCTCGATGCCAATGATATGCTTCTTCTTCACAAGAGTGTGCAAGTTCCTCATGCCAGCATGACCTAGCCTTTGATGCCAAAGCCAGCACTCTGAAGCTTTTGCTAGAAGACATACGACAAGATGTGGTCCTGCGGAGAAATCTACCATATACAGATCATCCTTTCGATAACCTTCGAAGACTTTAGTTTTCTTAGAAGCCATTAGCACAAGGCATCGATATTTCCCAAATATCAGAATCATGTCAAGATCACAAAGCATTGAGACAGACATTAAGTTGTATCCAAGGGATTCAACAAGCATCACTTTATCCATGTGTTGATCCTTTGAGATAGCAACTCTACCTAGACCCAAGACCTTGCTTTTACCAGTGTTAGCAAATGTGATATGGCTTCTTGTGGACGGTCAAAGAGTAGAATCCATGAGACAACTTCAATCACCAGTCATGTGGTTAGTGCGTCCACTATCCATGATCCATTCAGTAGCTTTCGTAGTGGTACCCTACAGTGCAGTTAGTAGGATAGCCTTCACAAAGAGTATTGTGAAGGAGAAACATTTGACGGCATAGGCTATTATGAAATGTAAGATCCTTTGATGATAAGATAGGATGTTCATCAAGAAATCCATGGACGAAGTAAATGGTAAGACCATTTTGGCATTTTATCTTGCGTCCAACAAGATGTTTTAGGTCCCCATCATTTTCTTCAGAAGTCAATGATTTTCGGCTGGAGACCCGACCCTGCAAGAGAAGTTAATTCTTCTTAACCAGCCACATCTGAAGGTGTGGCTTAGAAGCAATGATTCTAAGTGCGGCATCTGAGAGCTTTGGCTTTGAAGCTCTAGCAAATAGTTTTGCAGGAGGTGTATAGTACTCAAAAGAATATTCAGATAAGTTCTTTGATTTGTGAACATAGCGGTTTGAAGAAAGACGCTGATATTCATGAGTCTGAGTATGTTTCCCTGCAAAACATTGGTGTTAGGGTGACCATATGAGGTCCTTTGTCTGTATGAAGCCATTGGGCCAAATGAAGCCTTAGATCTGGGGTTTGTCTTCTTCCCAGGTGGTGTCATGAAGACATTCATAGGAAGCTTCTCAAGACGACTTTTAGGAACCTAGATCTTCTTCATAGGCGACCCATTCCTGCAGTTAGTTCCAATAAACCTGGCAAACACTTCACCATTCTGATTTTTGAACAGTTTATAGTTGGAGTCAAATGACTCATCAATGACAACAGAATTAGCACAAGTGAAACCAGATAAGGTGTAACACCCCGCATGTAACTTGCCATATTTGTAACTCCGACTCTTGCCATTTTCGGCTATGTGATATGTTTTTCCCTCCGTTGTCGGGTTTTGTTTTTCGTTTTGTATTTTGGTCATGTCTTGCATTTTCATATCATGTCATCATGTGCATTGCATTCGCATACGTGTTCGTCTCATGCATCCGAGCATTTTCCCCGTTGTCCGTTTTCCAATCCGGCGCTCCTATCTCCTCCGGTGCACCCCTCTAGTTTTCTTTCATGTGCGTGTGTCAAACTTTCTCGGAATGGACCGAGGCTTGTCAAGTGGCCTTAGTAAACCACCCGGAGACTACCGGTCAAGTTTCGTTCCATTCGGAGGTCGTTTGGTACTCCAACGGTTAACCGGGCATCCGCAAAGTCCATTTGAGTGTCCAGAAAAACCCCCTCCAAAACCAGCCCAAAGCCCACCAAACTCTCTTCCATGCTCTAGGTCGTTCGATCACGATCGTGTGGGCGAAAACCGCACCCCATTTGGAGTCTCCTAGCTCCCTCTACCTATAAATGAGTGGGCATCCCGAAAAATGGATTCGCAGACGAACCCTAGCGTTTTTCCCACCGCGCCGCCGGACGCGTCCGTCCGCGCCGGACGACGTCCAACCGCCCCGCCGCCGGCCCG
>NC_057802.1:272481955-272490173 GCF_018294505.1 Triticum aestivum | reverse complement strand
GCGAAGCCCGCAGCGGGCCCGCCCGAGCCCGCCACCGCCTCCTCCGCGCCCGCGCGCGCCCGTCACCGCCGCCTCCGCCGGAGCTGCGCCGCCGCCGCCGGCCGGCTCCGCTCCGGCCATCGCCGCCGCCGCGCCTCCGGCGACCGCCGCCCCCGCCGGCGACCGCCGCCTCCGGCCGGCGCCTCCCCCGCCGCGCCTCCTCCTCTCCTTCCCCCGCGCCGGCGCCGCCCCTCCCTTTCCGGCCGGCGAGCGCCCGAGCGAGCTCGAGCTCGGCAGCCAGATCCGATCGATCGGTACTGTAGCTCCCGTTGACTTCTCGCTCCCCCTCTATTTCTCTAAGTCTGGAGATTCCATCAGCATATGCCCCTGTTCGTATCGCGATAACTTTGTGCATGTAGCTCCGATTCGCGCGTATAATATGTCAGATTGTTTGCCTCGTGATGCTCTTCATTTTGTTCAATTGCACCATTTTCATTAGAGGTCATCTTGATGCCCAAATCTTCGTTGGAAGAGGGCTAGTTGATGTTAATCTCTGGTTCTTATCAGAACTTGGAGATTTGTCATTTTTGTATCATTTATTCTGTGCATCTTTTGAGCATGAGCTCTACATGTGTTTTCAATTATGCCATGCCATCTTTCCATTCGTATAGTCCCTGTATTTTTGTGGTCTTTGTGGTGACTAGCACAAGCATGCAAAGTAGGCCCCGTAATATTTCTGATTTCAGGGACTTGGTGATTTCTCTAAGTCCTTGTCTGCTGTAATTTTGTTGCCATGTAAACTTGATGCTACAGAGATATCCATGCATAATTTGGAGATGTTCAGTAAGTATATTTTGTAGCTATAGTTGTAGTGGATCCATTACTGCAGTTGTTTGCAATTTTAGATTGCCATAACATGACTCAATCTTGCTCTACTTTTGCTATAAAATATTTCTGACAGATTCTTAAAATGACATGCATTTTTGCCAAGCTTATTGTAGTTGATCCATACAAGCTATGTAATTGTTCTTGCCATGGATAGCTTCTTAAACATGCCATCTTGCTGTAGGTATACTTGGTTTGTCATGCATTGCGCTGTAGTGAGTGCATCAAGCTCACAAAGAGGCCTACATATTAATATTTCTGCCATGCTCTGTTTTCTGCTAAGTCTGAAACTTGATAACGAAACTTGCTATGTTTTCCTGCTTGCCATCATATCTTCTGTTCATTTTTGACTTATGGTCACTAAGGGACTTTTGTCATGTGCATATAGTAGAACACTACCATGCCTTGTTTTGCTATGTTAAGGTCCTGTAGCATGTTGATTTCGTGCTCTGAACATTGCTACCTGATGCTGATTTCTGCCATGTCCAGTTTTTCACCAAGTCTGTGAACCTGTAATCTTTTGCACTTTTGCCATGCTTGTTTGAGCTTGATATGTTGTGAACTAGCCGGAGCTCAGTGTTCATCTTTTGTCAAGCATCTCCTGTAGATTACTGCCATGTGCTTTGTTGCTATGTTGGGGTGCTGTAGCATTGCTACTTGTTGCATTTTAAGTGCTATCTTGCTGTTTATCGCAGATTAGTGTCATTCTTGTTTTGCTTGCCATTTGCAAACCGTGCATCCGATTCCGGTGATCTTTATATCGATTTCGACCGAAATCATCTCATCTTTCCAGTGGCATGCTTGGTTTGCCAAGTTACTGCCATGTTCGTCATTTTCCTTCCGGAGCACGCATATGCATCGCATATCATAACTTGCATATCATACATGTCTTGCATCATGTTGCTTGTGCATTTCTCGTGATTGATTGTGGTTCCGTTTGCTTGTGTTCTTGTCTTGGGTAGAGCCGGGAGACGAGTTCGTGAACGAGGAACCTGTCGAGTACGCTTACGAGGATCAAGCTTTCGACAACTCTGAGAACCTTGCAGGCAAGATGACCACCCCTCGAAATCACTTCTATCTTTGCTATGCTAGTTGTTCGCTCTATTGCCATGCTCCGCTACCTATCACTTGCTATATCATGTCTCCTATTTTAGCCATGTCAGCCCCCTAACCATCCTTTCCTAGCAAACCGTTGTTTGGCTATGTTACCGCTTTTGCTCAGCCGCTCTTATAGCGTTGCTAGTTGCAGGTGAAGTTGAAGTTTGTTCCATGTCGGAACATGGATATGTTGGGATATCACAATATCTCTTATTTAATTAATGCATCTATATATTTTGGTAAAGGGTGGAAGGCTCGGCCTTATGCCTGGTGTTTTGTTCCACTCTTGCCGCCCTAGTTACTGTTATACCGGGATTATGTTCCTTGAGTTTGCGTTCCTTACACGGTCGGGTGATTTATGGGACCCCCTTGACAGTTCGCCTTGAATAAAATTCCTCCAGCATGGCCCAACCTTGGTTTTACCAGTTGCTACCTAAGCCTTTTCCCCCGGGTTTTCGCGAGCCCGAGGGTCATCTTATTTTAACCCCCCCCCCCCCCGGGGCCAGTGCTCCTTCGAGTGTTGGTCCAAACTGAGCAGACTGCGGGGCCACCTCCTGGAAACTCGAGGTCTGGTTTTACTCGTAGGATGTCTCATCCGGTGTGCCCTGAGAACGAGATATGTGCAGCTCCTATCGGGATTTGTCGGCACATTCGGGTGGCTTTGCTGGTCTTGTATTACCATTGTCGAGATGTCTTGTAAACCGGGATTCCGAGACTGATCGGGTCTTTCCGGGAGAAGGTTTATCCTTCGTTGACCGTGAGAGCTTATGATGGGCTAAGTTGGGACACCCCTGCAGGGTAATATCTTTCGAAAGCCGTGCCCGCGGTTATGAGGCAGATGGGAATTTGTTAATGTCCGGTTGTAGATAACTTGTCATTTGAACCAATTAAAATACACCAAGTGCGTGTGTTGCCGTGATGGTCTCTTCTCGGCGGAGTCCGGGAAGTGAACACGGTCTGTGTTATGATTGACGTAAGTAGGTGTTCAGGACCTCTTCTTGGTCATTGCTAGATGACGTTCGCTCCTTTCCCTCTCTTCTCGCTCTCATTTGCGCAAGTTAGCCACCATATATGCTTTTGCCGCTGCAGCTCCACCTCTTTGCACCTCTTTGTCCTACAAGCTTAAATAGTCTTGATCTCGCGGGCGTGAGATTGCTGAGTCCTCGTGACTCACAGATACTTCCAAACAGTTGCAGGTGCCGACGATGCCAGTGCAGTCGATGGCGTCGATCTCAAGTGGGAGTTCGACGAGGAACGTGGTTGTTATTATGTGTCTTTTCCTGATGATCAGTAGTGGAGCCCAGTTGGGACGATCGGGGATCTAGCATTTGGGGTTGTCTTATTTTCATCTGGATTTTGACCGTAGTCGGTCTATATTATTGTATTTTGGATGATGTATGATGATATTCATGTATTGTGTGAAGTGGCGATTGTAAGCCAACTCTTTATCCCATTCTTGTTCATTACATGGGATTGTGTGAAGATGACCCTTCTTGCGACAAAACCACTATGCGGTTATGCCTCTCAGTCGTGCCTCGACACGTGGGAGATATAGCCGCATCGTGGGCGTTACATAAGGTGGATGGACCCATTGAAGGGCCCTTAGCAGCAACCCATGTGGTTTTGGGGTACTGTTCAGGCTTCCAGTAGGACCCATCAACATTCATTTTCCTTTCGAACCCAACACCCTGTTTCCTAGGGTTTCGGTTCAGAATCTACTTCTTGAGGACATCACATAAAGTTTGATGAACTTTGAGGCTTTTGTACATGCCTGTCTCAAGCAATGTCTTCAACATGGCATTCTCATCAGCAATAGTAGTGGCATCCTCAGAAGAGGGGTTAATTACCACATCAACAATTGAATATATTGCAACTTCAGAAGCAGTAGAACATTCAACAATAGAGATAGCATTGTCACGCTCAAGGCATTTTGAGCAAGGTGGAACAAAATCTTCCTAAGCGGAACTAATCTGTTGAGCAAGTAGTGAATCATTTTCCTTTTGAAGATCTTCATGAGACGCTCTTAGTTTATCTAGATATTGCTTCCTTTGAAGATAATCATAGGAAAGCTTCTCATGAGTAGCTGAGAGGGTTTCATGATGACTTTCAAGTTCATCATACCTAACATGAAGATTTTTGATGTCTTCGATTAAGGACTAAGTTTGATTCATTTCCTCGTCCAACAGGTCATCACTTTTGTCTAGCAATTTTTGAATCTTTTACATAGTTGTTTGTTGCTCAGTTGTAATTTTAGCAAGAGTTGTATAGCTGGGTTTGGATTCACATTTAGAGTCATCTTCACTAGAGGTTTGAAAGTAAGCATCGCATGATTTAACCTTAGCACCTCTTGACATGAAGCAGTAGGTAGGAGCAGAGTCGTTGTCATCATTAGCTTCAGCTTCAGCGGCGTGACCATTGTCTTCAGTGTTGAAGATAGACTTGGCAATGAATGCCGAAGCTAGAGCCAGACTTGCAACGCTAGAGTCAGACTCCTCCTCTGACTCCTCCTCCGCCTCCATAGAAGTAGACTCCTCCTCTGAATCCATTTCCTTGCCAATGAAAGCACGAGCGTTGCCAGATAAGCTCTTCTTGTGAGATGAAGCCTTTGAGGATTTCTTCTTCCTTTCATCGTCAGAGTCATATTCCTTGCTCTTCTTCTTTTTCTTTACTTCCTTGTCCCATTCAGGACATTCAGATATGTAGTGTCCTGGCTACTTGCATTTGTGGCGTGTTCTCTTCTTGTATTCACGAGTGGAAGCCTCGGCATTTTTGGAGCTGGATTTTGACGACTTTCCGAAGCGATTCTTCTTGGAGAGCTTCTGGATCTTTGCCTAAATCTTCAGGATCATCAGAACTGCAGTCAGATTCTTCAGATGAGGATACAACCTTTGCCTTCAAAGCACGAGATCGGCCATAGTTGGGACCATAGATATCTCTCTTCTCAGATAGTTGGAACTCATGTGTGTTGAGCCTCTCAAGTATGTCAGATGGATCGAGATCTTTGAAGTCAGGATGTTCTTGGATCACCAGTGATAGGGTGTCGAATGAGCTATCAAGTGATCTCAAGAGCTTCTTCACAACTTCATACTTGGTGATTTCTGTGGCGCCAAGTGCATGAAGCTCATTTGTGATACTAGTAAGACGGTCGAAAGTGAGCTGGACATTCTCATTGTCATTCCTCTCGAATCGGTTGAAGAGATTGTGAAGCACATCGATTCTTGAGTCTCTCTGAGTTGAGACGCCTTCGCTGACTTTGGACAACCAGTCCTTGACTAGCTTCGCAGATTACAGAGCACTCACACGGCCATAATGTCCTTTGGTCAGATGGCCACAAATGATGTTCTTCACGGTTCAGTCCAGTTGCACGAACCTCTTGACATCAGCAGCACTGACACCTTCACCGACTTTGGGAATGCCACTCTTGACGACATACTAGAGGTTGTTGTCAATGGCTTCAAGATGCATGCGCATCTTATTCTTCCAGTAGGGGTAATCAGTAGCATCAAAGATGGGGCAAGCAGCGGAGACCTTGATTATCCATGCAGTCGACATAGCTAAAACCCCAGGTGGTTAAACCGAATCACACAAATAAGGGAGCACCTTGCTTTGATACCAATTGAAAGTGCTAGTTATCGACTAGAGGGGGTGAATAGGCGATTTTTATGAAAGTCTTCAGGACATGCACTATCTTCAAAGACACACAACCAAGTACAACCTAGACAGTATGCAACGGAAGATATACTACACTAGCCATGTCATAGTCAAGGAGATAGTACAGAGCAAACACAAAGCCAGATAGCAGCTAGGTAAAGTGGATCAGAATAGGAAGATAGTATGAAGCCAAATATGCAAACAAAGAAGAATGTCTTCACACAATGAAGTCAAACAGGGCAAGCATGCATTGACTTCACGAAGCTAAATAGTAAGTAAAGGGTGAAGTGATAGAACCAAATGCTTGGCGAAGACAAGGATTTGGTAGACCAGTTCTAGTTGCTGTGACAACTGTACTTCTGGTTAGGGAGGCTAAGATTGAACTCAGAAGACAGCGTCTTCACCTTATTCCCCTTGATCAAAGGACACATAGTCCTCACCTAATCACTCTGGTAACTCTTCAAGGTAGACTTCTAAACCTTCACAGACTTCGTTCACCGGCGATACACAATGATTCTTCGTTCCTCAAAACGCGACGCCTAACCGACTGGAAGATCATAGTCTTCAAGTGTAATAAGTCTTCAGATCATGCGGACAGAAAGACTTCTGTCAGAGTAAATGACCACGGGTAGCCTCATCAGCCCCCCATGGTATTTCAAGACATCAGGGCTAGCTGCGCCTCACACGTCCCGGATGTACGGCTGGCTTCATAGGCCAGCTGGTCTAGGAGGCCGGCTGCTGGAAGACGGCAAGACATCAGAAGGTGGCCACGAGGGAGCCGCTAGCAGGCGGCCCCTCGTCCCCTCAAAGTTTGCACCCGCTTAACCACGACGAGACAGGGCGTGGCTACAGTGCGACCTGCCACCCCCAAATCCAGGGCGGAACATGGCCACAGTGTGGTGTACCAAGCGGACGCCCCTCGCCTAGCGCGGCACCGTCGCCACACGACCCATGACATCACCTACGTCAGAGGGAGCCACGCTCCCACGACGGGCGATCGGTACGGCCCGGAGGCGGTGGGACCTACCTGTCCGCGAGCCACCAGAAGGCGGCGAACCCAAAGCAGGCGACAACGAGGGCCGACTGACTCCTAGAAGGCGGGCCCCTTCCCCTCGGAGGCTGCGCGCCATTAACCAGATGAGACGGGGTGTGGCTACAGTGAGCGCCCGCCAGGCGGCGGGACTGTAGCCATGCTCCCCCCGACAAAGCCTCTGTCATCAGGAGCGAGGCTATAGTATAAAGCAGTCAACATGGCCCGCAGGCGGCGGGCCCTACCTATCAGCCGAGATCATGGTAGCCGGCGGGACCCACCAAGCGGCGGGCCCCAGCAGCCGGCGGAGAAGCCGGCGCCCAGAGACACTGACGGCCGGGTCCTACACCCGGCTAGATTACCATTGTACCCCTGGGGGTAGGCCTATATAAACCCCCAGGCGTCCCCATGCAAGGGGTTCAGAACCTTGGCCACCATGCACACACCCATAAAAGGATAAATTAGGGCTAGCCTTGCTCTTCTTCCTCCTCTAGCCGAAACAGCTCAAGGAGCCATCTTGTAGCTACTCTATTGACTATAGTCATCATGCGGAGACCCCGCAGAGTAGGATTAGGGGTGTTATCTCCATGGAGAGCCCCAAACCTGGGTAAGATTCGCAGGCGTATGCGCTCTCGCTCACTCCCGCTTCTAGAGCCTGGCGACGTACTCTTGTCCCCATCCATGATAAGCCACCCCTAGCATATGTCGCTAGATATCCCCGACATTTGGCGCCCACCGTGGGGCTAGGTGCACCATCGTCCGGAAACACGTTCTGGACGGGAACCCTCTTCCTTCCTGGTGAGTGCAGCCAGCCGACATGCTCAATGGCGTTTGCGCCGACACGCTGCGCGGCGTGGAAGCCGCTTGCGCCGCAAGCTGCCTCGCTGATCTCATCGGCGGGATCCGCCTCTCCAACGAGCCTACACCCAACGCGGGAGCAGCCAGCTTCATGAGCTGCCTCATTGACCTCCTCGGCAAGCTTCACAATGCCAACGAGCCTGCCTCCGACATGGAGTCCGTCGGCTCCACCGACCCGCCTGTCGACATGATCGTCGACGTCGACGCCGCGCCCACTGATGCCTTCCCAGGCAACATGGTGATCATCGATGATCCGCTCCCTCCTACGGACAGCAGCGCCAGCTTCAGTACCGTCACGGAGGTGCTGGTCACCAGCCACGACGGAGCCTCTGACTGGGCCGGCCAGGACCCGCTGCAGGCGGCAATGCGGGGCCTTTCGGCGCCCATAGCACCTGCTGCCGATGGCCCGACACTGGAAATGTGTCGCGTCGTGCTCCTCGACAACACCAATAAGTTGGCGGCCATGAGACGCCTCATCGAAGCCTATAGCGCGAGATCGACCGCGCCGTTTGCGGCACGCCGGCTGCTGGCAAACCCAGTCATGTGGGCACTGTCCGGCAGCGTGCTGCCGCCATCGGCAGCATGCTGGGAGACGACCGCCCAGTCTACACCACGCCCATGGAGAACGTGCGCGTTGCCCAGGCAGCGGCAGGCGAGCTGGATCACCTGGAGGGCGACGAGCATCGCTGCATGACGGAGCATGTCCAGCAGCTCCTC
>NC_057802.1:272115689-272125868 GCF_018294505.1 Triticum aestivum | reverse complement strand
TTATTACCTTGTGAGCTGGCGTTGGCTACAAACTCTAGGCTACCATCGGCCTTGCGCTTGCCTCCTCCTTGGTTCCCCGGGTTATGCTGAGGACCCTTACCATTGCCATTCTTCTTTCCCTTCCCTGTCCTTTCATCATCTGAAGGGGGATCCTTGGTACCATCAGAATCGGCGTACTTGACAAGAGCCGCCATTAGTGTACCCATATCATTGCAGTCGCGCTTAAGCCGCCCGAGTTTCATCTTCAGGGGCACGAAACGACAATTCTGTTCCAACATTAAAACTGCAGAGCCGGCATCCATCTTATCTGATGAATGTATGATCTCCTTGACCCGGCGAACCCAATGCGTCGTGGATTCACCCTCCTGCTGCTTACAGTTAGTCAAATCCACAATTGACATAGACTGCCTATAGGTATCCTTGAAGTTTTGGATGAACCGGGCTTTCAGCTCAGCCCAAGACACGATGGAATTCGGTGGTAGCCCTTTCAACCAAGTGCGGGCAGTCCCATCCAACATCATGGTGAAGTACTTGGCCATTGCCGCCTCACTGACCTCCAGTAGTTCCATGGCCATCTCGTAACTCTCGATCCAGGCTCCGGGCTGTAAGTCAGCCGTGTAATTGGGCACCTTCCTAGGGCCTTTGAAGTCCTTGGGTAGACGTTCATTGCGGATTGCTGGCACTAAGCAAGGGACACCCCCAGTCCTGGTAGGGATACCCACATCGACGGACGTCGTCGGATAAGTCAGGGGAGTCTGGTAAGCCATCAACTGAGGCACCTGCTCCGCCTCTTGCCGCGCTCTGTCTTGGTCTGCTGCGTGAAAGGCTCCATTATGAGCCGGGCCATGGCCAGGGGGCGGGTCATGGCGTCGGACGTTACTTGAGCCGGTCGCTGAGACCATGTGTCTGCTGTAACTCGGGCTCCGGCCTGGACGAGGGGTCGAGTGGATCCTGTCCCGGCTGTAGGAGTACGCCTCTTGTTGTGCCAGTGCTGTCTGAAGGAGTTCCCTGACCCGGCGGGTTTCAATAGCCGTCGGAGAGTCGCCGTCGACTGGGAGAGCCACCAGCCGTGCTGCCGCAGCGACCATGTTCTCCAGCGGGTTGTTATAATGACCCGGTGGTATTGGCACGTACTGAGGCGGGGCAGGGGGCACCTGGGGAGGCCCCATCACTTGTGGCTGAATAGGGGTCCCAGACCCGGGCACTATGACCCCTGGCGGGTTACTAGACCCTGCACCTGGCGTGTTGAAGAGGTTGCTTGGGTCGTAAACCAGAGGGAGTCGAGATTGGGCCTTTTGATGCCTCCTTCTTAGGACCTCATTGGACGCGTTTTGATCCATTGTGAGCCGGAAGGACTGCGCTTGAATCAACTGGGTTTGGGCATCGAGAGCCGCCCTCTCTGCAGCCATCCTGATCCCTTCCGCTGCCAGGTCCTCTTTAGTTTTCACTAGATCCAACTTTAACTGTGCCACCTCCGCATCATGCTGAGCTTGATCCGCCGGGTCGACCGTGGCGGTTAACAGGGCCGTCATCTTGTCCGTGAGATCCATTAGCACCTGAGCCGGCGAAGGCATCGGGTTTCCCGCTCCAGCAGCAGGGTTCTGAACAGGCTGCGCACTGGCCATGAAGATTCCAACCCGGCTTGGCGGCTCAAACAGGTCCGGAATACTGTCACCATCGGAACAACCCATGAACCTGCCATCTTGAAGTTGATACAACGAATTTGACTCATCGGTGGACGACTCGCCGTCAGAGCCGGCGGCCATCTCATCACCAGATCCAGATTGATCAGAGAGCCCTCCATGAATACATCCCACAAAAGCATGCCTTACGGCAGGCCGGGCCCAGGTGGGTCGTGCACGCTGAGCCGTCTCAATGAGATCGGCGCAGAGATCCGGCTCAGGGCCCGGCTCACCAATCTTGCCAATGAAAACATGAATCCCGCCGAAGGGGACCCGGTACCCGTACTCAATTGAGCCGGCGTCGGGGCCCCAGTTTGTGTCGTTGATGTAGAGCTTGCCGCGGCGACTCTTGGTCATCCGGCCCACAACGTATCCCTTGAGCCTTTCGAAGCTGCCCTTCAAGAACTCAAATCCACCGTGCGCTGGCCCCACGGTGGGCGCCAACTGTCGTGGAATTGTCACGGCAGATGTCCTCGAGCTAGGACTTAGTCGTGGAGCCATCGCAACTAGGAAGCTTGAAGGGGTTAAGTGGGATCAGGAACACGAGGGTTTATACTGGTTCGACCCCTTATGGTGAAGGTAAAAGCCTACGTCCAGTTTGAGGTGGTATTGATTAAGGTTTCGATGACCAGGGAGCTAAACCGCTATGCCTGGCTTTC
This sequence comes from Triticum aestivum, assembly GCF_018294505.1. Lineage (NCBI taxonomy): Eukaryota > Viridiplantae > Streptophyta > Magnoliopsida > Poales > Poaceae > Triticum > Triticum aestivum. Next base: position 272,123,527 of record NC_057802.1, on the reverse strand, counting down.
GATCAGATTGTTCTTGTCCCTAAACCGCTGCCGGGTCCTCCCTTTATATAGGGAGGCTGACGCCCAGCAGCTCTCAGAGTCCCGGCCGGCTCATAAGAGTGTCCGGCTCGGACTCTCAACTATTCTTGCCTTACACCACAAGTTCTACCATAATAATGATTGTAACTACGGGCTTTTAAGCCATATCCGGGTCTTAAGCCCATCTTCGGCCCACCGTCTTTAAGCTTGGCGTCGGGCTTCTGGCAATGACCATTAGAGTAACCCGGCCCCTCCTGCCGGGTGACTCTAAGGTCTATATCCTCAACAGTTCCGTTTTATTATGACACATACCATCATTGTCATATTGCTTTGCATGCACTACTGCAGGATGTTGCTAATGCCACACTACGATCAGAGACCCTTCGAGAAACTATGTGCAATGCAATGATCGCAAACGGTGGTGTAGGAAAATCGTTAGAAATGTATAAAACATTTTGCGATGACGGATGCATCAAACAAGGTTCAGGTTTTAGTTGTGTGTCCGATGAAGGGCATATGGTTCAGTTCAATTAACTGTTTGCGATGAGGGGGAACAAAAGAAACGGGCAGCCAGATGAAGGTGTGTGCGATGTACAACATACGGTTTGCTCGGATGAACTGTTTGTGATTAGGCAACACAAAAGAAATGGACAGCCCAATCAAGGTGTGTGCGATGTACAGCATACGGTTCGCTCGGATGAACTGTTTGTGATTAGGCAAGAGAACAGAAATGGTTCAATATAACAAGATGTGTGTGATACGCGACAAACAGGTCTATAATGAGAAATGTGTGCGAAGACTGATAATAATGCAGACGATTGCTTCTAATAAGACGTATGTGATATGCTCTGTCTACACAACATCTATTGGCCATTGTGGGACGGGCGGTCAGCCGGATACGCCATAAGGATGCGAAGAGTCATTCCTATCAGCAAGGACTAGCTGTTCCACCAGTAGCTCATGTAAGAAAACTATCAAGTTAAGTGTGCTTAGGCTGGAGCAGCCATCGGATGGGTGACTGGATGGGAAGTTGTGTCGATGTTGAATTAGGTAATGGGATGGGTCATTTCGGTCAAATGACCGAAATGCCCCATTACCTCAGCTAATTTAACATTGAGGTCCTTTTTTTTTAACACATGTTAAAGAAGGTCTACCGCATTACTTTTTGACAATGTGCGATATGTGGCATACAGTTGATCCATCCGACCTATTTGTGATGGAATAGGCCGTGTGTCTTGTGGGCAAACGCTTGCTAGTATTCAACCATTTGGGATTGATGAATTCATCACCGACGGGATCCCTAGAGTGGTCTGTGTTCATCTGATCATCATCTACTTCTTGTGCTAGCTCGATGGTAATTTTCCATTAATTGATGGCATTTTATGAACACACCACCGTTTCCCGCCACCCTGCTATATTGCGCATAGGGGGCGCGCGATGCACGGTGGCGACAAGCGCAGCCTGTAGCACATCCACCTTTTCCAAGCATGCCAACCCACCAAAGCGCCGCCTCTGCCATCAACCTCGTCGACGAGGAAAACGAGCAGGCGCCACGGCCCATCGAGGCCGAGGCGCTTCCCGGCAACGCGATGGACGACGTTGTGATGCGCGTCATCACCAGGGTTGAGCAGACCTTTGGGGCATGGCGCTTGAGCGCCACGGATCAAGATAGGCATGTCAACACCGACAGGCTGTAGCTCGCCACACAACATGATCGATGGCGTGCCGCAGAGCAAGCTAGGCGCGTCCGCTCCGATAGGCTGCGGCTCACCGCACGGCAAGACCGTTGGAGCGCCGCAGAGCGAGAGGCGCGGCTAGCCGCACAGCAAGAGCGGATCCATCCGCGCTTGCCTGCTGTCGACACGACGTCGCAGCTGGGTACACGTCCCGTCAGTACCCCCATTCCTCGCCAGGAGTGGGCAGAGGCCCTCAGCGCTGTACTTGCACTAGATGTCGGCCACGCCGTACTTGCACTGGACGCCCGCCACGCTGTTCGCATGGGTGCCGCCGTTCGCCTTGTCCGCGGCCCGCTGGATGCCAACGCTCTGGTCCGTAGGCTCGACCGCCTCCTTGGCCCAGGTGTCCACCTGGGCGCAGTAGAGGAACATGGCCGTCGCATCCTCGAGCTGGTGATCTCTGATGAAATAGCCAACTTGGAGCTCGAGATCGCGCTCCAGATGTACCGTGAGCGTGTCGACCGGTTGGACGAACGCCTGCACGAGTTCAGGCAGAGCCAAGAGCTATCCTAGGCAAGGGATGCTGGTCATGGTCTCATGGACGCATTTTATTTTGAAAAGTTGTTTCGACGTGGATAGCTTTGTATTCACAGCAATCATAGTATTGCTCTGTTTATTGCTCTGTTTCAATGTGTGTACTCTGTTCTCCATTCTTATATGTTCTGTTTCAATTTGTGTATATACGTTTTCCATTCTGTATATGTGGATGATAACAGCTAGATTCAAATTAGTATACAAAAACAGATAGAAAATGGAATTCATAATATATATATATATTAATTGTTTTTGTATTATATATATATAGAAAAAAGAATTTTTCATTAGATCATCACAGAATATATATATTATGAATTCCATTATATATATATATGTATATTCTGGAATATATCTTATGGAATTGTTCATTAGATCATCACAGCTAGATCCAAATTCGTACATATATTAATTCTTCATTAGATCATCACAGAATATATATATATATATATATATATAATATCATCACATATACGTGATGATACTTAACTACTAGGTACAATGCATAAAATAGAAAACGAACAATACTAAAACTAATAATCCCTCCTGGGGCCAGTATTCCGGCAGCCCCTCGCCAGCAGCTCCCTGGTGCGCGGCGTCTTCCCAGTGCGGAGGCAGTACTCCGACTCCTCCGCCTTGTAGCGCTTGACGTACCGATCTGCCTCTTGATGGCGGACGCGCGCGGCCGATCTTGCCATTTCGTTGGGCGCCCACCGGAGCTCCTCGTCGGTGGCACGCTGGAGCTTATCGGCCCACCTCCAGGCAGCGACGAGGCGCCTAGCGCCTATGACCTACCTCGCGAAGTACCCGTCTTCGTACACCTCCTCGGCACGACGACGCGCCCGCCCCCAAAGCTCCGCCGCCTCCTTTTTCCAGGCGGCATCACGGGCTTCACAGGCTGCCTGGTACCTGGCTTCCTCCTCCGCCATCTCCTTCTTGAACGCCACTTGCCTAGCTTTCTCAGCCGGCAGCAGCGACTTCCACAGACAAAGATTGTACTGGCCCCAAAACCAATCCAAAATTGGGGGGTCCGGGGCAACCTCGTCAGGCGGCGCGTAGGGGTCCTCGTCGCTGCTAATCGAGTGAGCGTCCTCGGGGAGCGGCGACTCCTCGTCGGCGCGTGGGCAGACCGGCGGCGCCATGGCAGAGACTTGAGAAAGAGAGAGAGGGCGAGAGAGGGGAGGATGTAGATGAGAATGCAGGCGGGACGACATGAGCAAGGTAGTATTTATTGGCGGCCGGAATCTAGATCGACGGGGACAGTACACACGCCGGTCGCCGGAATTTACGAGTACTGTAGTTTGAATTACACACAGTTCCCGCAGCAAATCCGTGTGTGAACATAATAGATGACGGTTTCCAATACACAACTGTGTCTGATTAATGATCCCCGCCAATCACCTACCAAACCTCGAGCCGTGAGATAGAGTGACAATCGTGTGGGGGCCGGTTGTCTTCCCAGATCTTTACATTTTCTTTTTTGAACACCAAATATTTACATCGTCTGATGATTTTTTAACTGGCACACAAGTACACAAAAATATGATTTTTCAAAACATTTTGGTTAGGCATTGCATGTAGATGTAGTTCAAATTTGAATTACAGTCATTAAATGGTTAGAAAATCACTTAAATGTCTTTAAAAGGTCAAATGACCGCTGAAAATTTCCAAATTTTCACATGACAGTTGTATTAGTGCACGTTAAACGTAGAAAAAAAATTTCAAGGCCGTAAGAGGAAGCTATCTCCCGTCCGTCAGCAAATATGCATTGTTCCCTCTCGGAACCACGAACCTTCTAGTGAGTTGCTCCGGTTTGTGAGGGGTGTGTGTCCAAACTTTCGTCAAACATGCCAATTTTTTTACCACATCATCTTGGTGGCATGACATTAAATCAAGCAAGGTTTCATGTTTTTCTGATCATTTTTTAATTTTTCTGAATTAAAATGCCATGGCATGCACTCCATGCATCTGCCCATGCCTTGTCACCAATATGTTTGAAAATTCATTCGAATTTACTGCACATGGAATTAACTCGCACACAAGTACACAAAAATATGATTTTTCAAACCATTTTGGTTAGGCGTTGCATGTAGATGTAGTTCAAATTTGAATTACGGTCATTAAATGGTTAGAAAATCACTTAAATGTCTTTAAAAGGTAAAGTGACCCCTGAAATTTACCAAATTTTCACATGACAGTTGTATTAGTGCACGTTAAACGTAGGAAAAAATTTGAAGGCCGTAAGAGGAAGCTATCTCCCGTTCATCATCAAGCATGCATTGTTCCCTCTCGGAACCATGAACCTTCAAGCAAGTTGCTCCGGTTTGCGAGGGGCGTGTGTCCAAACATTTGTCAAACACGCCAATTTCTTTACCACATCATCTTGCTGGCATGACATTACATCAACCAAGGTTTCATGTGTTTCTGAATATTTTTCTATTTTTTTGAATTAAAATGCCATGTCACTCCATGCATACGTATGCATGCGTCCATGTCGTGAGACCAATATGTTTGAAAATCCTTCTAATTTACTGCACATGGAATTAACTCGCACACAAGTACACAGATATGATTTTCAAACCGTTTTGGTTAGGTTTTGCATGTCGATGTAGTTCAAATTTGAATTACGATCATTAAATGGTTACAAAATCACTTAAATGTCTTTGAAAGGTCAAATGACCCCTAGAATTGTCCAAAATTTCACATTACAGTTGTAGTAGTGCACGTTAGACGTTTAAAAACTTTCAAGGCCATAAGAGGAAGCTATCTCCCGTTCGTCATCAAACATGCATTGTTCCCTCTCGGAACCATGAACCTTCTAGCGAGTTGCTCCGGTTTGTGAGGGGTGTCTGTCCAAACTTTCGTCAAACATGCCAATTTCTTTACCACATCATCTTGGTGGCATGAAATTAAATCAAGCAAGGTTTCATGTTTTTCTGATCATTTTTTAATTTTTTTGGAATTAAAATGCCATCGCATGCACTCTATGCATGTGCCCATGCCTTGACACCAAAATGTTTGAAAATTCCTTCGAATTTACTGCACATGGAATTAACTCGCACACAAGTACACAAAAATATGATTTTTCAAACCGTTATGGTTAGGCGTTCCATGTAGATGTAGTTCAAATTTGAATTATGGTCATTAAATGGTTAGAAAATCACTTAAATGTCTTTAAAAGGTCAAGTGACCCCTGAAATTTACCAAATTTTCACATGACAGTTGTATTAGTGCACGTTAAACGTAGGAAAAAATTTGAAGGCCGTAAGAGGAAGCTATCTCCCGTTCATCATCAAACATGCATTGTTCCCTCTCGGAACCACGAACCTTCTAGCGAGTTGCTCCGGTTTGTGAGGGGTGCCTGTCCAAACATTCGTCAAACATGCCAATTTCTTTACCACATCATTTTGGTGGCATGACATTACATCAACCAACGTTTCATGTGTTTCTCATCATTTTCCTATTTTTTGAATTAAAATGCCATGTCACTCCATGCATACGTATGCATGTGTCCATGTCGTGAGACCAATATGTTTGAAAATTCCTTCTAAATTACTGCACATGGAATTAACTCACACACAAGTACACATATATGATTTTTCAAAATGTTTTAGATAGGCATTGCAGGTAGATGTAGTTCAAATTTGAATTACGGTCATTAAATGGTTAGAAAATCAATTAAATGTCTTTAAAAGGTCAAATGACCCCTAGAATTTTCCAAAATTTCACATTACAGTTGTAATAGTGCATGTTAGACGTAGAAAAAATTTGAAGGCCGTAAGAGGAAGCTATCTCCCGATCATCATGAAACATGCATTGTTCCCTCTCGGAACCATGAACCTTCTAGCAAGTTGCTCCGGTTTGTGAGGGGTGTGTGTCCAAACTTTCGTCAATCATGCCAATTTCTTTACCACATCATCTTGGTGGCATGACATTACATTAACCAAGGTTTCATGTGTTTCTGATTTTTTGGAATTAAAATGCCATGCCACTCCATGCATACATATTCATGCATATGTGTCCATGTCGTGATACAAATATGTTTGAAAATTCCTTCTAGTTTACTGCACATGGAATTAACTCGCGCATAAGTAAACAAATATGATTTTTCAAACCGTTTCGGATACGCTTTGCATGTAAATGTAGTTCAAATTTGAATTACGGTCATTAAATGGCTAGAAAATCACTTAAATCTCTTTAAAAGGACATATGACCACTAGAATTTGCAAAAATTTCACATTACAGTTGTAGTAGTGCAAGTCAGACGTAGAAAAAAATTTGAAGGCCGTAAGAGGAAGCTATCTCCCGTTCGTCATCAAACATGCATTGTTCCCTCTCGGAACCACGAGCCTTCTAGTGAGTTGCTCCGGTTTGTGAGGGGTGTGTGTCCAAACTTTGGTCCAACATGCCAATTTTTTACCACATCATCTTGGTGGCATGACATTACATCAACCAAGGTTTCATGTGTTTCTGATTTTATTTTTTTGGAATTAAAATGCCATGTCACTCCATGCTTAATTGTGTCATAGCCATTAGACCATTATGTTTGAAAATTCCTTCCAATTTACTGCAAATGGAATTAAATCACACACAAGTACATGAAATATGAGTTTTCAAACCGTTATGGTTAGCTGTTGCATGTACATGTAGTTCAAATTTCAATTACGGTCATTAAATGGCTAGAAAATCACTTAAATGTCTTAGAAGGTCAAATGACCCCTGAAATTTTCCAAAATTTGACATGACAGTTGTATTAGTACTACAAAATTTCTCGTTCATTTAAAACACCATCCGTTGGCACTTCATTCCAAATTCGTCTTTCACAGCTAATAAAAAATATCTACACCATCACACACAGTTGTTTTCTAGGAACCGTTTGCGAAGAAAATAGATGGGTGTATTTAAGTCTCCCTCCTTAGCTTCGCCAGCTCGTCTGCTCTAGTGCCGGCAACCCTCGAATCCACGAATCCTGTGCTCCATTCCCGCACCCCCTTCTTGCAAAGATGACGCAGTGGAAACGCTTCGTGAAGGCCCGTACGATGGTCGCGTCCCCCCGAGCCCCGCCGCCTGCGCCGAGAGTGCGGACGCCTACGCCGAGAGTGCCGCCGCATCCGCATTGAGCACGACCGCTTCCGCCGAGAGGGCGTCTGCGGCAGCCGACAGGGCAGCTGCAGCAGCCGAGACACTGCAGCTGCTGCTGCGATGGCGGCTGCAAAAGCCGAGAGCGCTCGAGCTGCCATCCGTGCCGCTGATGTCGCCCTGGCCCGGGTCGAGGTCATCCATGCCAAGATCGAGGATGCACACACCAAGATATTCCAGGCCACCTCGGACTCCAGCATGCAACCCACGTCTGAAAAGGCGGCGGTGGCCATCGAGCACTTGTTTCGTCATGAGGTCGCCGAGTGGGAGCTGGAGATGCAGGAGGCGGTGGAGATCAAGGAGCGCCGGGAGGAGGAGTTGCGCGTGGCCGAGGTCGAGGTAGAGAAGAGTCTGTCCATCGAGGAATCGGCGGTGGAGTACCAACGCGAGCTCTGGCGCAGCCACTACTAC